>NC_071571.1:100607934-100908280 GCF_024509145.1 Vidua macroura
AGAAAGAAAGAAAGAAAGAGCACCCGTACAAAACTACATCAAAACCAAAGGGTCTTCCTCAGTTCTTCCTTTCTTCCTTCCATTCTCTTTCTAATGGAATTTAACAAAATGAGATTTCCTGTACATAAATTGATAAGAGTCAGCATGTCATCTTGGTTTTCAGTCTAGCAAACTGAAAAACTCAAAACAAGTTGACTGTATGCTCCAATTGACTGTTGTTTTTATGTGTGTTCTTTATATATATATATATATATGTTTTTTATGTGTGTTGTTTTTATATATATATATACATACATATATATATATATATATGTATGTATGTATGTATATGTAACGGAGTAGGTATATGACCTACTAATAGAGTCTTTTGATCTGATATGAAGCAATAGGGATCCATGTTTCCATTTTCTTTGTCCTTCCTGACTAGAAAGTGAAAAATTAATGTCTTTGTTTAGCATCCTACTTATTCTGAAATTTGAAAAATATATCATTAATAACAATCATTACTAATAGGCCATGTGGCATCAAGACAACCAGAATTCAGACTTCTTATGCTCAGCATTCTATAAACATAATGATAAATTAGAGTTGCCCCATCCCAGTACTAAATAGCATCTGAGGAAAAGGAACATCCAAAAGATGGGGGGAAAAAAAAAATATATATGCATATATACATCAAATATACAAATTATTTCCTCTTATTAAACTCATTTACATATAACAATACTACCTAACTTATTGCTAAATCTAAGGATCTAAGTAAGCCCTGAAGAATTGAAAAGATGCTTTTACTTCACTAAGGTGGTTTTGTATTGAGAGGCTGGAGAATTGATGAGTCCACAGTGGGGACCAGATCAGTTTTACAGGCAGGTGTGTGCTGGAATTGTGCCTTGTTAAGCCAGTGGCCTTTGTTAAGCACACATAGCAGAAGAGGCTAGCTGTTGAAAATATCCACCTTAGTCTGTGGTATTTAAAAGAACAGAGTCATAAATTCTTTCATATCCCACGTTAACAAGTTTGCACATACAGTAAGACTAAGAATAGAACTATTTATAGGAAGTACTAAAAATCCAGTTTAATAAATCAGATGTGGTTCATTTCTTATAAGCCTTGCTTTTTGTAGACATTTTAACAAATAAGCATTGTATTCTTAAAGCTTCCTTTATTCACAAGGAAGAAAGAGATGTTAGCTTTATTCCTCTTAAGAGTAAATTCTGATGCTAAAAACACCCATCAATACAAGGAATAAGTTAGGACAAGAAACTTGAAGGATCTCTACTGCGGCGGCTACCTGCCGCGACCTCAAGCAGTCGAGAAGCGCCGGCTAGCACTGCCTGTGTAAGGCCGGGTGGCCGCCACGTGTGTGTGGGCACTCCAGGGTTATGGCGTCTGCCTCCCTGGCAATGCTGAGCGCTGCGGCGTGGGTAATGTAGCCTTGGTAGCTTCACGCTGAGAGGAGATGAAGGGACAAAAGAAGGACACTTTGTTTGCGAGCCCTAAGAACTTTTATTCCCCCATGCGTGGTCGGAACAAAATCCTCTCACCACAATGCAATGCAAATGCTGGAGAACAAAGAGTTGCAGCAGATTAAATAGGGGGTGGGAGGACAGGGGTGGAAACCTGGCTCTCCCAATGGGGAAAAATGATAGAGAAATGACATTGATTATAACAACCAATGGTAACACAACAGAGGTGGGCACAGCGTCCTGGGACGAATGGAAAGGCTAAGGTGGGGTGATTGATACAGAACTTTCATGAAGAAGCTGGGGGTGGTTACAAGATTGACACAGGGAGTGATCACCCCTGACTGACAGAACCAAACAAGGAGAAACCAGGGAGGTGAGAAGATTGGCAGGTAACTGTGGATCTGAGTGGCAGGAACTTTTGGGGTAAACAACTTGGAGCAAACCACTGTGAGGGGAAAATAGGGAAGTACAAGGAACAAACTTAGCTAACATTAATAAAACCCCTGACTAAATCAACCCAACCTACAACACTCTAAATCTAACCTGTTCCTTGGGATTTGAATTCATTAAATGGATCCAAATATTTTGAATAACTGTACTTTCTTTGCATAATAATTTAATTTTGATATGCAAAGCATAAAATACAATGAAATAATGAGAAAACTGCTCAGAAATTCTTAATATATCTGCATTTTCAGAAGACACATATAGAAACAGAAAAGTTAAGAAAAATCAGAGAGAGAGAAAAGAAAAAATCTCCATGATAAAATATCATTTTATTCTGTATATTTGTACAGAGTATAAGATAACTACATAGAGCTACACAGTGTAGGAAGATCAAGCAGATTTGTATAGAGGGTGTGTTCTGGAAACACCCACTGCATGTCAGACTTGCTACAAAAGTTCATCAAGAGATCCAGCCCCTCAAGTGACATCTAAAGACTTCCAATATCGGGATTTCATTAGTCCTTAGCTAAAGCACCATTTCCTCAGCCATACCAACCATAGGATATATCCAGGGAGATGGACATACAAAACTCTAGATACCTGGGTGCCATTAAGATGGGAAGCAAAGATGTTTATGGAATATAAAATTCAGTATCATGCAAAGGTTGATCTGAGGTTTTCTAAACAGTAATTTTTGCTGCCTAATCTTCAGGTAAGCCATGCCTTGATGCTCATGTCCTCTGGTCTTGGCAACTGAGCGTAGAGATGAGGATCATAATGTAAAACCAGAATAGGGAAAATTAATTGGAGGTTGTGTGTCTTTACATTACCAACATGTCATCTAGAAAGTGATGTAACTCCTCTGGATTAATGCTTGAGTCAGTGTCAACTCAAGATAGAAATTATTTGTTTCAGCTCTGAAAGCACACTAGGAGCACATTACATAGGGGGAAAATAAAGGGAATATTAATATTAATTTCAGATTAATATCCTGGTCACACAGACAAAATAAAACTCGCAGATGTTATATGGAAATATAGTCTGGAAAGTTCCTATCATTAATATTTGTAATGAATATTGCCTCAACCAACCTCAATAATCCTGTTAACAACTTACAATATATTTAAGATAAGATAACTCTTTGTTTGTAGTTGTGGGGGTTATAAATTTTTAAATGTGTCTAAATAACTGCTCTCGATTAAGATAAGATTTCTTGCTATGCTGTACCATGTATCTATTGAAAAAAGATTTTAAACTACTAGATGTGCAAGCTGACATCACTTACATTTACCAAGTCTTTATATAGATAGTTCAGCCTCAGTAATATGTATAACTCAAGGCAATTCTTCCAGATATATTCTTCCAGCTTCCTTGATGTAGTGAGTTATTTTTGTTTAGGAAGTTGATTTAGGAATATTTCTTGTTTCTCCCAACACTAGGAGATAATAACTTAGCAAAGGATTAAGGAAAGTTTGTGAGAGAATAGTCATTGCCTTCTTTCTTTTTAGTTTTTTTCCTTTTTTTTTTTAAATATAAATGTTGCTTTATAGTTGGCAACTTTTTCCTTACCAATTACTTGCAGTGACTTTTTGTGTAATTTTCACCTGCCTTGTCCTTTCACTTAGCAATTCACTTTGGGTTGTTGTAGTCCAGCTGTGAACCTGCAGCAATTTCAAAGTGACAGAATGATGGAAACTCACACTTCAGCAAAATCCTTTTATGATTCCTAATAAGTGGGGATTCTTTCCTCAGTGAACATTATTTTAACTTCATAGTTCAAAAAGTAATATATATGGTTGAGTTGACTGACAAAAGAAAGTTTTGTTTTCCTTCTATACCGAAAACGATTCTTAGAACTTGGAAAAAAACTGGAAGAGAATAATAAATATATTTTAAATGGTAAAAATCTGAAGATTTCATGGCTGTTGCTTAAAAGCCAAAGAGCAAAAATTATTATCAGCTGGGTTTTCAAAGATGCATTTATTCACTCTATTGATGGTAATAGAAATATATCTGAGCATCACCTCTGAAGTTTCCTATGTTCTCTCCAGTTTAATCAACAGATCCTAGACATTACATATGCTGAAAAAAAGATTCAGACAATGTTTTAAAGCATGTAGGAAGGCAGTACTTACTTTTGCCTTTCAATTAATTTATTTTTTTCAAGGAACATAAACATTTTTTTGCTACTGCACAAAAAATAATTTCAAAAGAGGAACTGTAATAAACAATAATTTTCCACCAGGCAACTTCATGTTATTATTAAATACCTTTCTGAGAGGTAGAGAAATGTGATAAAGACAAGTCACAAGGAATGGGGAACAGAGGTGACCTTAAATGTGCTCAGATAAATTTCTGAAGAACAAAAGCAAAGGGAATCTGAGACATGGCAGAGTCTATTTGTTCTGCTCAAAGTGTCTCAATAAACCTTGGACTTAAAGAAGTCTACAAAGACTTAGGTAATCTAACGATGTTAGACTGTAATTAGCGAAACATTTTTGAGGTTCTGAGAAGAAGATGCATCAACAGAAATAAATCAAGCCTTGAGAAAGGGATAAACAAAAACACTAAAAGTTGCAATTTGGACTTCGGGCCACCCAATCCACTTCCTTTTTGTGTGTGTGTGCTTGTGTGTGTACCTCCATGACAGACCCTCACGTGTCCATCTGCTGAGCCATCGTGTGAATCCCAGTGTGATGGCCCACAAAAGAACAACACAGAGCCCATGGATGTTGGATGCCAACCCAACAACTCACACCATTGGGCCAGTGGTTTTTATTGGACAAGCAAAAGCGTAAACACCATGGAGGTGGACCTGACTCGAGAAGACTCATGGGTGGCAGTGGGTTGATTTGACACAGGGATGACCAACCAGCATCCCAGTTCATCCAGGCTCCTTTGCATGACACTATACCAACATTGCTGCTGGAACACCTGCCTGGCTGCCTACCAGGGCCCAACCTCCACATCTTCATGACTGGACAGTAAACAACAATAACCAATAGTCAATTGAGACATAGAGACAACTTGTACTCAATTTGCCTAGACTGGAAACCAAGATGAGATTTTGACTGTTAGCAATCTGGGTAACAGGAAATATTTTTTTGAAAATTCTGATACAAAGGAAGAACTGTGCACTCTCTGAGAAACCCGAATTTGTTTCATAGTCCTATAAGAGGTGTTAAGGGAAGTATCAAAGCAATGCTAAAAATACAGCAAGAACAAAAATACTCAAATAGAGTAAAGAAGCTACAGGAAAAGTTATTATTGAATACATCTACTGTGTTGTGCAGAGATAAGTTTGTGTGTGCTCTCTGACATTAAGAGTAACAGATAAGAACAGAAGAGGCAGGATATAAATGAGAGAACAGGTAACACAGCACATCCAGACTAAGCAATTCCTCTGCAGTTTTCATGACAAAACTACTGCATACCTCTGAAGAAATGTGTTACAGACATTGCAGCGAACTGTCCAGCAATCTTGTGATTTCTTACCAAAAATTTGCATTATTTCCCTTGGCAGCAAAAGGGATGACTACAGATTCATTCTCCTTCAAGCTCTGTTATAGAGTCTAAGCGGCATCGAAGACCCCAATAGACCTCCCCACTGATAGATTTTGGCAAAGTATGGGGTTGTTGGTTTGCTTTGCTTTCCATTAATTCTACTCCCTTTCCCTTTTTTCCCTTTTTGTCACTGTCAGAATAAGATTCTATGATAATCTGCTTTCATTAAATCTAATCTGATTTGACTTGATTTGCTGTTTAAATTGAAATGGGTGCATCTATTTATAGTACAAAATAACAAAGAGGAACACTGTGAACTTCAATGGTTAGGTAAAAGAAACTGATAGGAATTGTTACAAGACCTTATTAAATATTTACCCTTCATTACCCAGGTTCAAACACCAAATGATTCCTTGGCTTTGATAGACTTTGACCAGTGTGAGAGAGATCACAATTCACTCCACAGTCCATATAGGCACAAGAAGTTTTCTTGATAAATAGCCTGGGCAATTTTTTCATTTATTTTAATCATCAGAAATTAGTATTATGCTTAATGTTCCATAAACACATTTTAATAAATGTAATATGGCATAGACCATTTGCATAAGAAAATAATTTAGAAAATAATTTCAACATACAGCTACTTGCTTTTGCCTGGTGTCTCTCTCTCACTTTCTCTCTCTCTTGCGCATGTATGCATACACGTACGCACACTCTCACACTCTACTACATTCTAATTTAACTAGTTTTATGGGTTTCTCATTCTGGTGACAGTACCAACCATTTATGGTTTTAATGCAGTGCAGAGGCATAAATAAAATTTTCTACCAGTGTTTGAAGTAATTTTAGAAATTACAATGCATTTTTGCACTGTAAAGTATAAAGAACACTACCATAAACAGCAACATGTTTATAATTCATCCTAATTAAAAAACCCCAGTCTGCCTTTAAATTTAATTAGAATGAACCTTCTATAGGAGACACACTGGAAGCAAAGTAATTTGCATGTTTGCAGATGATACATTGTGTTGAAGACAGGCTTAGTGCCAAAAAAAATTATCTACGAAGTCTTTGTATGTTAAAGACATTTTAGCTAGCAATGCAAACTACTGATTGATGGATCCTTAATTCTTGGAGCCCCATTCTGTAGATTTAAAGTCACACAGATGTATTTCCCCTCTGATTTACTTCTAAGCAGATGGTTTCAACGTCATAACTTTTTATACAAATAAGCTCAAATGGCTACCGCATTGTCATTTTTCAAAAATATATCTGAATATCATGTCTATTAGAATTCCCTAATTCTCTTAAAAAGATTTACATTTAAGTGCTAAAACACTTGAGGGTGGGTATAAATAAAACTGGTTTATATCATGATATAAATACACAGGAAGACAAAATAGTGCACTTCTTATTTTCCATGTAATTCCATTTCTTTTCTTCCCACACAACATGAAGGACTATAACTGTAACAGAGCTTTAAATTTGTGTACCTGAACACTAAATGCTTTTTTGGCACAGCACCTTAGCTATGTAAGAAGATCTGTTAACCTGCCCTGTAGAGCAGTGCCCACTAACAGAGGAGTTTAACAAATGAGCATGCAACAAAGCACACGCAGGTTACTGCTAGCTCACGTAGCACCTCTGCTTTCTTTCTAACTCTATCCTGGATCTGAGAGTAATAACTCTTTGGAAATATTGATTTTTTTTTTTTTTTAAGAAATCCTGAAACTGGTTCATTTGAAAAGCAGTAAAGAATTTAAGCCATGTATTTAATGATAGATGAATTGGTGAACAATAAGAAGAATATTAGCATAGTACTCATAGGTTTGCTCAGAGGAGATGAAGAATTTCACCGACCCATAACCCTCTGTGGTTGGCTTGGGACACTCCTGCAAACTATTAATATTTCTAGGGATTTATTGCAAGGTTTTACATGAATCATTTTACCTACACCAAAGAAAATGCTGTTTCTCAAATGTCTAGTGTAGGGCTACAGTGCCTCAATGATTTTCAAAATTAATTTTGAGTCCTTGAAGACAGAACAGTTGATTGCCCTATGCTCATCTAGAGATTGATTGACTGCATCTCTTGAGAGTCTACATACACCTCTCGATTTTTCATACGAAGAACTGTAACATTATTCTTGTACTTGTCTCTGTGACTCTAATTTTGAAAGGACAGTTAATGTTGCAGGAGTTACAGAAGAACTTCCATCTTTTACAGAGGACAGCTATCAGTACCAAGTTCTTTGGAGTATTAAGTAACTTTTATTTGATGATTTCTATCAAAGATAAATTAGGGCCTTATCATATGCATGTAAAGTTAATGAAAATAATCCATTGTATTCAATTGTCTTCAGAAGTGACTCATCCTGTTGCCACTAAGAGGAAAAAAAGTGCTTATTTACCTGCATGTTCCTCTCTGTGTCAGAACTTTGTTATTTTGGGCATGCTGGGATGTGTGTTAATGAGTCCTGATTAGTTTCAGTAGACCATTTACCTTTTATTTCAGCATATTTCCAGACACTTCTCATAATCACTTCTTCTTCATTAATCTGGAGGGAGACTTGACTACTAAGCAAACTTTGGGAAGACAGCAATGTCTTAGAGGCATTAACCTTTATGTGTTATTGCTAATGTTGTCAATCCACCACTATTTCCCCCTGCAGCCTAAGTCTGTCTCTTATAATTTCTGTCACCTGGATATAGAGTAGGACTGATGTTATGTGGCTGTGGTATCAGCCACAGATTTTTGTGACAGTGATGAATCTTTATTCTTTTAGACATATCTAACCTTTTAATAAGCACTTTAATAGCATATTGTGAATGCACCAGTCAGTTTTCAATAGACCTTAGAATATTTCAGAAATCTTCAACAAATTCAGATCATATTACTTCCTGGCATCAGCTGATGTTAGCAGTGATAACAGTACAGTGCTCTAATTTATTTTGTCAAAATGCTTCTTGAAATATTAAATATTACTTCAGGCTCAGAACAAATAAAGGGCTTATGACAATTACAATAAAAGACTTCAAGTTCCTTCTCCCAAAACTTTCAATGATCTAAATTTCAAATGTACTGGCATCCAACCCTCCAGTGATGAATGTCCCACAAGAGAGATACAGCACAGCCAGTTTGCTCCTGGTCTGCTGTCCTTCTAACTCCAGGAATACTGTGTTACTTTCTAACAGAGACTGACACAGATGGAGGGTAGCTCATTATAATACCTTTCTCCATGATCTATTATGCTATCTGGAACATTCTATAAATCACATTTTGTAATTCAAATCTGAGTGGAATTTTGCAGATGAGTTCATAAACTGGACCTTCAAGGTGCCTATATCTCCTCTAGAAAACTTGGCTGCAAATGCAAAGCAGTTGACCTTGAGGGTATCACACCCTGTCATGTCACATTACACCTCCAAAAGGCAGGACTTCCACTGTAGGACAAAGTCATGTGAAAGATGCTGGATGCCTTTGAGTGTCCCAGCAGGTAGCTGCAGTAAAGTATGAGTACCCATAGTGGCTAGTAGGTAAATTGCAGAGTGCTCACTGAAGCCCATAAACTTTGTTGCGTCCAGGAACAATTAATTAGGACAATGGATCACATTCTCAGCTCCAGCCATTTAAATTGATATCTTGCACAACAGCCTGTGGCAGGCCAGTCATTCACCTCCCTGTAGGCTTATTGTGCAAATTCTGTCTAAAAGATAATGTGCAAAGTTTTGACCTGTCCTGGTAACCACAGACATTTCTGAAAATTTCCAAACAATTAAGTAGTATAAATAAAACAAATAGATGTCCAGTAGTTTCAGCAAGGACTATGATCATGTCATCTAACAGCTTACCTAAACAACCCTTTTGCTGCATCCCTTCTTTCATGCATAATACAAGCAATATTTCTAGTCCATGGAAGCTGTAATTTCCTGGCACACATAATAACAGTACACAGTGAAAATGAGTCAAGCCTGATGCCTTTTTCTGTAAATTAGCCAGTTATAATACACTCTCACAGCTCTATTAGAGCAGCAGACCTGGAGGCAGGATTCTTGACCCTGGTTTTATCATTTATGAGCAGTTTAACTTCAGTTGACTTCAGCTGATGCCAATAAGGCAGTAAATGAGTGTTATAATGTTTTCATTTTTATATATAATATATATTTTTAAAATGTCACAATGTTTATGCTTAGTTTGGGATCTTAAAAAATTGTGTTAGAACATTTTATTCAAAATATTTCAGAGTATAGTGCTTCTAATTGCCTCTAATGCTGATATGAGTCCTGAACAAATACAGTTTTGAAGATTTCTACATTTGTATAAATGTCTAGTGTATAAGATGATTTATAGAGTAGAGAAGGCTTATTTCAGTACTGCTTTAGTTATGACCTAAATCTAAGAATATCCCCTATGCTAGCTTTTTGTTGTTCTCACAATAGTTGACTCTGTAGTATGGCTGCAGCTCCCTGCTGTGGGGCATTCAAAACTTTATGTAGCCTTATTTGGGTACAACCTATCTCCATTATAGTCTCTGAGATAAATTGTGCATTGGCTGCACACATTGCTTCTTGTACATAATATTATGTTCAGGGATGAGCCAGCAAATACAAACCTGAAATCCTTGGAAGCCACTGCTTCATGGACTAAGATTCAGCTGCTATCTCAGTCATCAAATCCTGATGGGTCTAACTGACAAGGATATAACAACCATGACTATGGCCATCATTTTTATTCTCCTGTCACTTAAAAACAGAGAAAAGGGTGGGATTTCATCTAATGTCATTCCTGTATTCCTCCGTGTATTTCAGTATAGATGTAATGTCATTGTTAAAAATTTAGTCATTCCCTTAATGCTAATGGAAAAGTCGAGTTCAACTGTCAGACAACCCAGATTTATTTTATACCCATTCCTCAGCTGGTGCAAAATTGCATTACATTAAGGCAATTTATAGCTTGTGAAGAACAGCTCCCTCTCCCAGTATGAAGACTGGGACACTTTTCTGGAAATTCTTTCAGATATAAATATTTGACTGAGATTAGGAAACAAAAGGCCTGGAGTTATTTACATAAATTAAAATAAGCTTAAAGCTTATTACATACTTATTATACCTGTTATAATAACTCAGGAAAAAAATTCCAAATGTTCCTGGAAGTAGATGCTTTTTCTGTGATATTTAAATGAATGGGTGGTGCATTTTGGCCTTGAGCAACATCAAAGTGTGCTATTCATGTTCTGGGATTAATGCTCTTTTATTGCTGAAGTTAATCACCATGCAATCATATGAAGAAAGTAAAGTTCACTTTTACAGAGGAAGAAGGAAAATCCCTGGTGTTGCTATTCATGTCTGAAGGAAAATAAAATCTCCCTGAGAAAGAGAAGAAATCTTTTTAGTTTCTTGTCTCATGGGAAGGTCTGTGCACATAACCCAAGGCAATTTCATTGCACCTTTGGCAGACAACGGAGAATTAAAAATGCTCTGTCACACTCATTAGATTTCTTCAGTGTGAACTTACAGTGCAGTTATACTAATAGAAGGTAAAATCTACAATTAATAATGAGAAAGGGAGTCTCTAGTAGCTTTGGTTTCCCATGACATTTGAATTATTCATTAGAAATTATTACAGAGTAGCCCAGATGAAAAAAAGTATGTCCCCCAAATCCTAAAATCTCCAATATCAGCAACAAAAAGCCATTTGTTGTTTCTTCGTAAGGGAGTAGTGACAGTGAGAATCCACTAACTAGTAAGATGATTTTCCATTCAGAGTTAATTCATTGGTCTGATAAAAGGAATCTCCTTTCTTATTTTGTACTTAAATTAAATGTCCTGGTGTTACAGAATTAAAAAGAAGTACATTAGATTGTATGAATTATTCACAGGGAGCTGTGGTGATAAAGAAAGGCAGCAATCACAATGAACAGAAATACTATTAATTCCTTTTCAGGCCAACATGCAGAAAATGTATGTAACAGTAAAAGGAAGTACAGAGGCTATGGTAAATCATACTGAAAGCCAGTCTGCAATCTGTTATTCACAATATAGGCTTCTCCCCTCCTGCTTTTGTCTCATTGACTGAAATTAGACACTATTGCACCATGTGCTAACGTTAAAACAATGTTTGACCCCTGTGAAACAATTTCTATTCAAGTTTTTCTATTCACAGTTTCCACTTGGGCATAGCATTTGGGTTATTTCCCATTGCCAGCCTCCAAACTCTTCATTAAGTGTCTGGCAGAGCTGTTGTTAGTGGTGGAAGCATCCTCTAGCTCAGGATGGCCTTGGCAGGACTCATTCCAGGCATCCAAAAATGCTCTCTCACCCCATCTGCTCTAAGCTCAATTGTCTTGGGGCTCACTCAGCTCTGTCCCCAGCCTCCTGCTTTCAGACGTTACCTGGGCATCCCTCTCTTCTGCATCAACTTGCTCATGCTTCAGTGGGGAGGATAAGTGACCAAAAGATGATGATCAAGCACTTTCTACACCATAATTCCAACCATAAATACGAAATTACAGACACTTTGTCATTCCTTCATTTTCTGTTCCCTATGTTGTATGCCTATAAACATCACTGCTGAGTTCAGTGCTCCATAGAAAGAGAATAAATACCACAATGGTTTATAATGCAAAGACTTCCGTGTCACTTCTCTTAGAGAAGAAACAGTTGACTATGAATTGCTTTGGACTTTAAATAGCAAACTGGTGATACAAATGGATCCGAGATGGGAACAAAGATTGTGGCTGTTCTTGAGATGTTTATAAGACATTAAGTAGATAACATGAAACAAACACTCAAAGAAACATGAGATAAAAAGATTCATACTAATTAACAATGATGCAGATATACCATTCCCCAGACGTGTGCCAGATGTATTGATGTTTTGTGCAAAAGCACAGGCTTCACAGGCTGCCATTTCACTTCAATACAACATGTTCATTTTTACAGTGCTGCTTATCACTTCTTTTCAGAAGATACAGGACCAATAATATTAATTAAAATGGTGGGGAAGGAGTGCAGGGGGAAAGTAAGAATTGGGCTGTCAATTCTTGTATATCAAGATAAAGACTGGTGAGTTAAAAAGATGGAAGATTTCAGAAAGATATAAAGATGAAAGATCACCATGGCAAAAATGTGTCATGCAATCCACAACACAAGAGGAAGCCAAAGACAGCAGAAGGGTAAGAGAACAAAAACATTATATTAGGTAGAGTGATAGCATGTGAGTAAAAACCAGGAATCTGAAGGAATTCAGCTAAGTGTAGAGATTGGTCTTGCACAGCTAGAGACAACTGGACCTAAATCAAGCCTTTGCTTTGCTTACATTGCTGACATATTTTCTCATTTCAATGAAAATATGTTTCAGTCTTATGATTATTTTATGTATGTCAGATTTGCATACTCAAGCAAAATGGGTTTCATTATCCATTTGCATATTGAAGGTATTCTGGAAAGTCTCCTAAAGGATTGGTACAGCTGACTGAAAAGCAGAATATTCATGCTGTGAAGAGTGTCAGCAATAAAGCAGAAAAATGTTGGATTTTCCAAATCAAAAAGAAAAGTAGAGTGTTCAATACTGCAAATTTGCTGGAGGTATTCTGCCACCACAGCTTAAAAGGTATCTTAGCTAGAGGAAAATTCTTTTCTGTCCAGTGTGCCTTTTGAATAAGCATAGCTTTGTTCACAGTCTTTCCTATTTCTCTGCAGCTAAGGTTTTGGTAATTTACTACTCCAGGGCCATTTATTTAGCCTTTGCATTTTGAAATCAAAAGGGTCTCTCTATGTCTTCAAACTTCTCTACTTGAGGAACATGAGTTTCAAAGTTATTTCAAAAAGTAGGGCTTGGAGTCACTTGGGCCAATTAGAAAATATTGCCTTAATCAAATTTGCATGCTGATTAACCACCTTCCTTTCCACAGAGAAGACTGTGACATTCTGTTCCAACAAAAGCAGCAAAGCTATTTCTTTGAGATGGAATTTGTCTTTCAAAGCTTCATCAGAATTTGAGCCAAGAGTGGCATTTTGTATATGCAGCAAAATGGTCTTTCTTTTAAGGCATTCTGCAATGCAGAAAGAGATTGTGGGTTTGGGGTTTTTTAACCTGCAGAAAGATTTTATAGGAACCCTTTTTGTGATTTGAGAAACCAATTTTATTTCTCAAGGTGTTTAGAAATTTTCCATTTTTATAACATTCAGAAACCTGAGATTTAAGCTACAGAAGCTTTGAACTCAAGTCTAAAGACCAGCTCTGTTTTTGCTGTGTACACTTTAGATGAGGTACATAGCACCTATTTTTAAACAACTCATCTCAGACTTCCTATAGATGAAATGCAGAAAACTAGCTTAAACTGAGCTATCTTAAACTTCCAGCTTACTACTCTTTTGCCTCACACAGAACACTACTTAATGTCTAGGTTTTAAATTTCTATCTAATTTTTCTGAATTACTGTTGGGAGAAATCTGGATGCAAATAAGAGCATAAAAAACCACTAAGTGACCCAAAAATATCTCAGAAACTGGCTGGATGATGAAAAAACTTAACAAGGAAAACTTGTTTTCTGTTGAATTTCTCCAAACTCATCTTGAGATAAGGAGATGTAAATACAACCAGTATAAAGAGCATGATAACATTACCATAATTTGGAAGTCAAGTTTGTCAGTAAAAAGGGAAAGCAAATTGGATGTAATCAGAAGAGTCTAGACTACAGAGAATGTTACAACCTCATCAGCCCCTGCCAGTTGATGTGCCAATTATGCCATGCACACTTATTGTTGGCTATCATAGCCTGAATCTGTAACAGGCATCTGCACAAGCATTTAAAATAATTTTTTCAGCCATTAGAATATAGAGAAATTGAGATTTCCACAAGCAAATGAGTATTTGAAAGTTTCCACAACTATTTCTATTACACTTCCTTCTTGCCACCTGCATTAAACATCTATTTAGACTCTTTTAGCCTGGTGACTTTTTTCTCCTTCCTGAAGGAAGAAAACAACTTAGATTTACAACATAGTGTTTCATTACATGACTTTTAAGAAAAATAAATTACAGAAGTGTCATATCATGTAACAGCATAATAAACCACTGGTAAATTATTAAGTGCTGGGTAGCAGATTTTGTCATTCTTTATTAAGTATTAACTGTCTATTCTAATCCCTGTCAGGGATTTTGTATTTTGTTCTTTGTTTTATAATGGTGCTTAATTTACTAAGAACTTCTCTGTGACTGAAATTTTAGAGTCTGCCAGCCACACAGATGCTGCTCTTCTGCATCTGCATGTTGTCACAATGTCACTACATAATACTGTGCCTCTGAAAGCCATAAATAAGTGATTAGGAAGACAAGGGTCAGGATCTAAGCCCTTTTGAACCCACATTGCAGCACTTAATGGGGGCTCCTGATATATTGCTCTTTCCTCTGTATTTCCAATTATTTGAAAGCTCTCTTTAGATTATGTCACACATTCACTCTCCTCCCCACCCTCCTCCCCACCCTCCCCACCACTCTTCTCCCTTCCCTCCTCCCCCACTGCTTGGCTCATCATCTAACATAACATAATTCAGTGTGAAATAGAATGGTGTTGGAAAACCAAAAGGGAGCATTTTCTCCACATCAGATATTTGTTATCAATTCAAGAAAAGAAACCAATTCCAAATGTATGTCAAAGAATCCTCATTTATTGTGCCAAAACTATTTTATTTTCATGTGTGTTGAATAATAAGAATGTAAATTGGCCCTTAGTGGTGAAGGTTTTTTTTTTTTTTATTTCACATGGAAGCATCAATACTGCTTTAATCCTGCTTAATTAGGACCAATTTAGCATGCAAAGGATAGAAAATATTGTGAACATCTATTTACCAGTTCGTATACTTCTTGACCAGGCACTGAACAGATAAGCTGTCATTATGAAATTTAAAAAGCTGTGTGCATATAAATGACATTGTATTAAGAATCATCTAGCAATAATGTACAAAATAAAGATGTACAGAAATTCCAATTTTATAAATCTAATTTCAGGTTATGTGTAACTCATGAGTATTTTGTTTTTCTTTTTCTGAAATGAATTATCCCACGACCATATAGTACTTTTAAACAACTAAAATTCTAATACTGATAAGTCTTTTGAGAATGTCATGCTTGTGTGATGTCAAAGAGGACATTATTTGATGTCATAATAACAAAATTTATTTGCAATATTATTTAATGAATTATTTTGCGTCTACTTATTTTTCTATTCACAAAATACTTGCTTAATTTGCTGATTGGCACCCTACAGTCCATTATTATTGAAAATAATGAAAAAGCTTAGAAACTTACAATAAATGCTTATGATGTAGAAAAGTGATAAATAGAAAGCAATTTAGATGAAGCAGCAAGACAATAATTCATTTTTATTATTATTACAATCAAGTTAATTACTGTTTAGTTTTAATCCAGTTTTCATCAGACTTAATCACAAAGCTTTTCCAGATGACTAAAAACCTTATTCCTTACAGAACCTGAAGGAAATTGTCACAAAAGGTGTCTGGCAAGGCATTACCACACTGATGATAGGAAATTTTGAGCTTCTTCAACATTCTTTATTGACTTCTCAACAGCTTTGTCTTCTCTCCCATCCTGTTACCAACACAATCCAGATTTACATTTCTTTGTAAGTTTCTAGATCGGCCATGTTTAGAGACATGCATCAGACATAGTGATAAGGGGCCATTTCAGTAATTTATAATTGTTATCACATATATAAGTGAAAGAACATCCCAAAAGCCAGATATATTCTAGGTGATTCTAGGTGATTAAGGTTATGATTTTCTTGGCAAGCTCTAAACTTGCCAGGCAGTTTAAACAGTGGTATCAGTCACAGAATCACAGAATAAACAGATTGAAGTGACCCTCAAGTACCAAGTCCATTTCTTAGCCCTCCACAGCCGCATCCCCAAGAGCCACACCATGTGCCCAAGAGTATCCAAACACTTCTCGAACTCTGTCAAGAAGAGACAGAGTGCTGTGACAATTCTAAATGCCTACTTAAATCCAAAGTCACAGAAGGTGACTACTTCCAGATTTCATTTACTTCATGCTTCCAGATTTTCTGATAATAAGCACAGAATATGGCAAGTGGCTGGATTTCACTTGTCCAGCCAGTGAGCTGTGGTGCCTTAGGTGTGCAGGCCAGTAAAAAAGCAACAGGGAATGAGGAACATTTGTGAGGGAGTATTTTTCACATCATTGTCCCAGTCAGCTGCTCTGGTTTGAATCACCTAAATACTAACTGTGGTTAAGCTACAGCTGGAGTGACAGGTAAGCCAACAGTGCAGGAGAAATCTGCCCAAGGGGAGGCAAGTTTTAGGAGATATGTTGGTTTAGGCAATAAGGACCACACCTCGATTATTTCTTAATTGGGATGCTCTCATATGTAGCAACCTCATTCCCAAAATCCTTACCCCTGTATTTGAATCCAGATGGTGTGGAAAGCTCTTGCGGAAAGCACATCCATAAATTCGTTTATTTTTGTGGTCCTTGGACTCTGTAAATAACAGAAAGGGGCCAGGGAGAGAGTTACTGCTGGCCTGAACTATACCTGGTGCTAGGACTGTGCTGTCACTTAGTGATGAAGGGGCTGGAGCCCCTGTGCCCAGAAACACGCCCCAACTCTACTGAGGGAGCTGGGGTATATGTAGACTATAGGACACATTTAGTCTGCAGTGCCCTTCCAAAAAGACCATACTGAGCATACATTTTGGGAACTGGCAGTAAAATATTTTAAGCAAACTGTTTGGCTTATATGACTGTATGAAGCACATGCACACTTTGAATAGTTGCATCTCTTTAAATACCGCTTAATTTACACTGAATGATTTCAGTGAATGTTCTTCCTGGCAAAAGAGTGGAAATAAAGAAAAGAATTAGTAAGACAAATAAATTTCCTTCTAATAAGATTTTTCTGCTACATTCCTCATCCCAGAAAGCAAGTGTTAAAATATGTGATGAGAATCAAATACAAACTTCATTTTTTTTCTACTGGAAGAAACAGTAGGGAGATTTTGGTTTATTTATAAACTAGCTTTTGGACTTTACTTAATTGCATGTGATTTTATTTAACATTAATACATTTTATGCACCTTTTTTTATTGGCACTAAACTTGTGCCTTGAATTATTCTAAAATTCACCATGAGAATTGGGAATCTACCTGGCTCCAGTGATATCTGTACTGGACTGGCAAGTTACCTTTCCATCCACCACCCATTTGTATGATATGTTTTATCTACAAAGAAAGGAAGTGGCTGTTTTGGGCAAGTGCTTATTTTTTTTTTTTTTTTTTTTTTTTTTTTACTTTAGAGCATTTTTGAGATGTAAGAGACACATAGTGTTCTCATTTGGTTGCTGAAAGCAGCTGAGAAGTGCTGGAAAAAGCATAGTCTGATTTACTGATGCAGGCACTACCTAATTGCATGAGCAAAGCAAGCAGGAACTGGCCAGGCGCTTTTATGGCATCTCTCTATCATGGCATTCAATACTTTTCATGGAGTTATTAAGTATACAGAAGATTAAAGGGAAATGCCTGCAGTTTGGCTTAGAGTATATCTAAAACGTTTTATATATATATATATATATATGTGTGTGTGTGTGTATATATATCTGCTAGCACACAAAGAATATTTTAAATTTCCTAGACTTGATTCATCCAGCTTCAGTGGCTCAGAACGTCTCCTTCAGTAACTCACAACCAATGTGGCTCTTATTTGTTTTAGTGCTCTGTGACACTCACTGAAATAAATACCCAATCACTTTAACAGTCTCCTAACGGAGAGTGCCTACTGCAAGAGCTATTATTTTATAATCTCTAATTCCCAACTTTCAAATACCTTGAAGATACGGAATTGAGAGAGAAGTGAACTGTATTGAATGGTAAAAGACAGATGGGCACGGTAGGCAAACCTAAGAAAGGGTAGCTCTAGGCACCTTTCATCAAAGAGAGACTGTCATTGGAACAATTTAGTCATCCATTCAGTGCAACCTATTTTAACACTTGGCTTGAAGTCTGTGGGATCTTAGACACACTTGTAGCTCAGTGTTGCTAATGAGGTACTTACTGCTTTTTTACCTGGGGCTTTATTCTCTAAAAGAGATGCCTCTACCGTTTTCCTTGCAGAGTAACAAAAGAATTGCTATTGGCAGCAATTAAGAGGTTTGAATACCATTTACATTTTGTTATCTCTCAGGTCAGTGAGACACTTGCACAAGACAGTTTAAATTGAAATACTACTTTGATTTATTTTTTTAAAAGCATATTAACTTCAATCAGAAAATAGATGACACCTGAAGTCACATCTTGCCTCTGGTCTCATAATGGAATTCAGTGTTTAATCTTCTTCTGTTAGTTTAGACTAAAAATTTTTCTGTGTGTAGACTTTATCCTTTTCATGAGTCTTTTGTGCAGCTCTGACCACATGTGAGCTGTATGATGGGGAGTATGCCAGTAGCCACTCTGTGTAGGTGCCTGGCAGCCTGGATAACTCCTTCACTCTTCCCTCCAAGCCACCACAGAGGAAGTGTCTCGCTAAAACAGTGCTCTTAGATACTCTAAATCATCGACTCCTAGGAGCTTCAAGGACAGAACTTTAAATTCAGCCTCAGGATAATCAGGGAACAAGACCCAAGCACATAGACAGACTGCTATTGAAGGATCTGTCACTTAACTGTTCTCTGCTCTCAATGTGTAAGCAGACATGCCGAGCTAGGATTAGACTGCAATCCCCTTCTGATAATACACTTTGGATGGGCAGAGCACCATTCAGTGGTCAAGACCCAAACCCCTCTATCTTTTTAAAAGGACACATTGCATTGATCAGCCTCTGAATGAGGATGAGCATTTGCAATGCACATGTTCAACACCTGCTGTTGAATCAGACCCCAGTCGCAAGGAATAGGTTATCATACAGTTTAGATCTAGTGTGCCCTCCAAAAACATCCACAGAACCAGCCTTCAGGCTTGTGAGGGCCCCACCACCGAGAGTGCCAGGGAACAAATTTCTTCTCTATGCCACCAGCACACCAGAATCTAGAGATTAGTTCTAATGAGACAAAAGCAAGATGTGAGGAGGACAAAACATTACAGTGCTGCTGCCAAGGTCAATTGCTCTACACTAATTATGATACAACTGCATGCCTTTTTACACCTTGGAATATTGTAGTTTTCTTCTTCCTGTGATCATCATGCACAACTATGATGAACATAATGGGAAAGTGATAAAGAACATGCAATAAGTTCAGATATCTTACTTGAACAGCAAGGGAAAAAAAAAAAAATCTGTGAACGTCTTTATCCTGCAAGTGAAATTTGTCATGCTATTCAGGCCACTTCATGTAAGTCCAGAAGTGAAGAACCATTGTGATACAGAAACAAAACCGGTAGATGATGAAATCAATAACAAAAAAAAACTGTCTGAGACATATAGAAGTTGCTGTTTGGTTGTTTTTTTATTGTTTCTTTTTCCCTGATTAGAATGGGGTGTTCATCCAGCAGAGCTGGGAGACATCAGAAGAATTCACTGATCCTCTAGTATGCTGCAATGTTATAACCTCAAATGATACATAAGGCTTAATATAAACTCATTTATTTTCAGACAATTATTTCAGTCCAGGTTGTTTTATTAATATTTAAGGGGGAAAAAAAGCACAGATTTATATAAAATATCATTCTAATTTTATTTCTGTGTTTATAGACAGCAATAAAATTATAAAATGGTAGAACAGTTTGCAGGGTGAGGATGAACAGCACATAGCTCTATATATAATAAATATAACCAGTATATAGTTTTATATAGGTTTTACATTTATAATACATATATTAACTACAACTTTATGTAGTTACAGAAAGCCATGTGCATATAATTTTCCATTCATATTTCAGTACAAACCGCTCTTTCTTACATACTAAAGGAAAGGTGGTCGAATTCACAAAAGCTTTTTTATACTGAGACCTTGAGAGCCGCCTAAATGACAGAATGGTTAAACGCAGATGCCTGCCAGTTCTTTATCTTCTTTATCACTAACATTGTTGCCTTCACAGTGAAGATACAAAAGGAGAAAATGTACTATAAATAAGATGTGAAGTTAAAGATAAGACATACTATCACTTCCCTACTATAAATGTCAGCTTGACTTTGAATAACTCAAAATAGATGTCTCCAAATATTACATAGATATAATTTTTGACTACATGCAAAAGGGATTCAGAAGCGGATATTATTAAGGACATGGTTAGAAATCTTCTAACTGACTATTCACATACCAAAAAATTTCCAGCATTTTCTGTGTCCATCAGAATGTATGATCATCCAGCTGGATTGTAACAGAGCTCTAGACAGTAAAAATGGAAGGGGGCATATATGTTCAAAGCCCTGACCCTGCTCACACAGGATACCAGTTTTATTAACAGGAAACAGGATGTGTGCCTGGAAACCATAATTTAGGAGAAATGCAGACTTCCTTTTTTGCAAATAATTGACTGGACTATTGGTAAAAAGAGCTTCCTGCTGAAGTATGTCTTCCATCCAATGGAAGACTGGGAAGTCTTTTGGGAGAACAGAGCAAAGTAGGAAGTCCTAATAAGCACTGAGCATGGGCTTGGAAAGGTGAGGAAATATAAAGGAAGGGAAATCAAAAAAAGGGGCTGGTAAAAAGCACAAGTAGAAAAAAGAAAGCAGGAAGGAGCGCTAACAAAGCTGAAGGCATGGAGCGGTTGGGCAAAGCTGACAGGAGAGAGGAAGTCTCACACTTGGTGGGGAGGATGTGAGGAAAACTGTAGGAGTTAGCCCAGGCCTCTACTGAAGAGAGAAGGTTTCAGCAAGATGCCTAAATATGTATGTGCCTGGATATGTGTCAGGGTGGGTATCTAGACACAAAGACAAAAATATCAGGGAGCTGAACTTGGATATAAAGTGTTTGAGCTGAAGAACAAAGAAGAAGGATCAGACTATTTCTGGGCTCTGCATAAGGGAAAATAAGCTGGTAGAAAAACTGTGTCGACAGGGTGTTCAGGCATTTCAATCATGAAGATACATAATTATCACAACAGCCAGATATTATATGGTCCTACTTAACCCTCTGGACTTCTTCGTTTGAAGAAATGTGCCTAAGGTTCACAACTGTAATTTCCTGCACTTTTCTGAGCTAAATCTCTGAACCGTTTCTGAACTTTGGAATGGAACTTTTAGAATAAAATTTTATCTTTTCAGAGCAAACTTTACACTTTAAGACTCTACTTGAATAAGAAAAATATTTCCTATGAACATTTACTTTCTCCCTTGAAGTCTAACTTCAACTCAAAACACATCTGTTTCAAAGATAAATCAAAGATGATGCAGCAGCTTGTGTTCAAATGAAAACACACATATACTTTTTTTTCAGCCCAGACTTAAGGATCTTTAGGGTTTTAAGGCCTCAGTATTTAAAATAACTTCAAGACTGTGATATGTACAGGCAAACCTTATGGTGTTTTGGTTCTCTATACTTTTGGTGGGTTGGGGGGGCTTTTTTTTTTTTACCTAGACTTTTAGCTCAGCTGTATATTCATTTCAGAAAACCTGTTCTAAGTAAGTTGGACTTCTAAAGGAGACAAAGACTTCGGGAAAGCCAAGTCAGGTATGTTTGAACTTGAGTGGTCGCTAGTAGTCAGGCAAGTCATGTTGTGCATGGAGCTTTGACTAAAGCCTGCTGATAAGATCAAAGTTGTGAAATACTTGTGTGAAGGTTTCAAGAGACTAAAATTGGAAAGGTTTATGACCTTAACACTGGGGGTGTCCAGGTCAAGAAATGCAGTTAAAGATATTTATTTCTAGCCCCAAAGGTAATTATTTGTAACTCTAGTGAGGGAAGGAAGGGGTCAGCATGTGAAAATGAGAAACAATAAGTTATAGGTAATATCTCAGGAAATACAGGATTAGGGAATAGTGTTGAAGGACAGTGTAAGAGTCAAATTGGGAAAAAGCCTGAGTGTCATTATCCCTGTAAGCACTGCCACGCACACATTGCTGTGTGCTGTTGGCAAGCTGAAAACTTGCAAGTCTGGTTTCTCCAGACTAGTTTCTTAGCTATGACTTCTTTCCAGAAGCAAGTTGAGGTTGTCATAATTTAGGATTTCAACTTGAAAACTTGAGTACAATTTACTTATTTTATTCTAAATTAGGGAAAAAAAAAAAAAAAAAAAAAAAAAAACACACAAAAAAACAAAACAACCAGAAAACATTTCTGGTTGCCCACAACTCCCTGGCACAGCCATGACACAAAGACCCCTAATACATTAAATGCACTGAAGTATGTACTGGATACACTGGAAAGTTTTGCCACTATGGAACGGGTTGTCAGACTAGGACCAGTTGAGGATGTAATGATCAACTGGGTGTAATGTAAACCCCTGCAAAGCAGTCATGTTACAATACAGTGAAATCCTGAAGGTGGGAATACTATTTGAAAGCATTTTGACTCTGTGATCTGATTGGTTTTAGTGGGTTTCTGACAAACACAAGCACAAAAAGCCACACACAACTCAGTGAGTGTTAACTAAATATTCCAAAATGCAAAGGAGACAGCTCTGTATTGACGCAGTTTAAGGCCCAGAAGTTTATCTGTACGCTTTCCTTTTCAGGATGGAATTTAAATGGTACATAAAATTTGTGCTGGGTTTTTTCACACAGCACATTTTCATACAGTTATTTCAACTACACAATGATTCATGTACACCAGTTCTAGCACCAGGCTGGTCTAAATGACACTATTTATCTCACTTAATCAGGAAACCCACCTGACCCAAGTGCTCCATTAAAACAGCTGGATATTTTGAATAATTAGTACCTCATAATGAATAGCTGTCAAGCAAGTTAGAGAGCATTTTTGCAGCAGTCAGGCAATATTCTGCACTCATTATCAAACCCAAGAAAATGTTGGTCCATTCATAGAGGTTTCTCAGAGAGAAAAAGCAGTACAGTTCGATGATAAGTGCATGAGAATGTTCATTTAACAGCTCTAAGTTGCAAAAGATGCACATTTCTCTAGCTCATTTCATCCACAAATGTTTCACCATTGACCTACCTAGACTTTAAACAACAAATTCACAGTATCTGAAATGTCATTAAATCAGTGGTAACCCACTTTGACTCTGCTTATGTCTTATTTTTCCTGAGATGATTCAGAGTCTGAGAGCAACCTTCTCTTTAATGTTTGTTTTTCAAACACATAGAATCTCAGTCCTTCAATCTCCCTTCTGGGTCCTGAAATTTCCCTGGTAACAAATATTTCCATCTGTTTTAAAAAATACAGCCTGTGTTCTTGGAAGTAGAAAGATAACATGGATCCATCCTCAGTGAAGTGTTTGTTCTGAAGGCCTCAATGTAATAACCCAGTCAACTGGAACTCTTGCTTTTGAAAATGTAAATAAGATCATCGGCACCTGAAATAAATTCCTTGAGCCCTTCAGTATTTTAAAGGAGTCACCTTCTTTCAAGAATTTTGATTGAAATTCATGCTGCAGTATGTGAATTCAAAGCCCAAGCTAGTTCAGTGAAAAGTAAAAGCATTTGCCCCTCTTCAATTTTTGCCTTCACCTGTTTCCACCCTTTTTCTTTCTGCCCCACTCCATGAACACCTTTCTATTATAATAAACCATAAATATCTCTCACAATACTGCACAGAGCAAGATGACAACTTATTTCCCCTCTAGATATTCATATAAAACAGCCAGAATATTTACCTACTGATCATTTGTTAAGGAAAAAAAAAAAAAAAAAAGAGTGTGGAATAGAAGGCTTGTAAACAAACTAAACTTGAAATCATTAATTCCTTTTAGAAATTACAAAAAAATCAAGATTTCATCCTGTATTTCAAGTATTTTTGAATCCACATACTTTAAACCTGCAAGATGGCTCCAAAATTATGGGGGTTAATTTACACTGTGAAAATTGTGTATTTTCATTTTTCTTTTCACAACAATATATTTCTCCCCTTCTCTTATCAAACCACAAACTTTCAAGAAAAAAGGGGTTTTGTGATTAACAGTATATTAGTTAAAATGCACAAAATAAGATACAATTTGAACTTAATTCATCAAGTAGCTAAATTTGAAAAAAATGCAACAAAATATTCAGAGCAAAATTCAAAGGGAAATTGCCTATTTTTTTTGACCTGAATAGCTTATGATTTTCTTAAGCTATAGGAGATTGACTCTGAATTCTTAACTTCTGCATGAGAGAATTTGAACTGTAATCTCTAACCTCCACCAAGAAAGTCCTAAATATATCCAGTGCCACTCAGAAGCATAACACAATTTTCCCCACCTCTTCTTACTTATGCCCCTGTACAGGGCTTCATTCTCTGCTAGGGGGAATTCACCTGAAGTTCATCAACTGTACCCTAATGAAGGAGTCATTATGACTGAAGTCTGTATTACATATTCACTGATCATCAAAGCTAGTGAGTTGAAAAAAGTACTTCACTGAGAAATATTTTCTGCTTAAGAAAGCACTTCTTTTTTTAGTTCACTAAGTTAATTCTTTTCACATGCTCCCTATGCGTGCTCCTCAGCTTGGCAACTTGATGGTGATCTTCAGTAATGATATTCACTTAAAATTTCCTCAAGCAATAAATTTATTCACTGGCTTTTAAGCTCTGAAAATAAAAAATAAAAAAAAAAAAAAAAAAGGAAAGAAAAAAAAAAAAGAAAATAAAAGGAAAAAAAAAGCAGCACTGCAGTATCTCTGTATCCACTTATTGGGCAGTACTGGTGAGAAATATATGTCCTGCTTACAAGGAATGAAAATTCATAATGTTTCTGAAGAGAAGCACTAAAGTGATGTTCATTGAATTTATTGCTAGCAAAATCAGAGCAGGATAATTAGAAGTAAAATAAAACTTTAAAAACACCTTTCCTCCACCCCTCCCTCCTTCCCTGCTCTACCTCCTACCTCAGAGCTGCAGAGAGATGAGGAATGGGGTTTATGATCACTTCCTCACAAGTTGTTTGTGCTTTTGCTGAGGGAGAGGAGTCCTTCCCCTGTTCCACCATGGGGTCTCTCACATAGGAGATAGTTCTCCACAAACTTCTCCAATGTGACACCATCCCACAGGAGACAGTTCTCTACGAACTTCTCCAGTCTGAGACCATCCCACAGGCAACAGTTTTCCACAAACTTCTGCAGCGTGGGTCACTCCTCCATGAGGTGCGGCCCTTCAGGAACGACCTGCTCTGGGATGTGTCTCCTCCATGGGCTGCAGGGGGACCTCTGCATCCCCGTGATCCTCCATGGGCTGCAGAGGCACAGCTGCTTCACCACCGTCTGCACCATGGGCTGCTGGGGAATCTCAGCACCTCCTGCCCCTCCTTAAGTGACTCTGGTGTCTGCAGGGCTATTCCTCTCACATGTTGTCACCCTGCTCTTCTCTGGCTGCAATTATATCTGCACAATAACTTTTTTTTTCTTCTTCTTTTTAAATATGTTATTACCAAGGTGTTACCATCATTTCTGACTGCTCCAGCTTTAACCATGGAATGTACATCTTGGAGCCAGCAGGGATTGGCTCTGCTGGACATGAAGGAAGCTTCTGGCACCTTCTCACAGAAGCACACCTGTAAATCCCCCACTACCCAAAACCAGGCCATGCAAACCCAATACATTCCATCCCTCGCCTCTGTGAATCACGTATTTTAGAAGTAACACTAAAATCCACATTCATCACTGTCCTGGTTTGACAAGGAAGTGAGTTTTCTCAGGAAGTTGGGGTCAAACCAATCAGTGGTCAGATTTGAATACTGATACCTGGAGTGACCACTGAAGGCATTGGACACACCTCTAAGAACACAGGGGGTTAAAAGCAGAGAACTCCCAGGGGAACTCTCTCTTTTTGTTCTGGACATGAACAGTTCAGACCTCCCCTGCCCAGCCACAGGCTGGGTTGGAGAGAGGAAGCCATGTGGCCTGGGAGAGGTAGGCCAGGGTGTGAAGGGACTGGAACCAGGCCAGACGGAAGGGTGGAGAAATCTGAGATGTCTTTGTTCCCTCCCCAGAGGGCGAGAGAGAGAGACAGAGAGCCTGTGCTGAAACACCTGGAAATTTGGTATCATGTGCCGGCAGTATGCTGGCAGAGGAGAAAGTGAAGTGGGGTGGGAGGAAGGTGCCCAGTCATGGGAGTTCTGGGCAGTCAAGATTTCAGCTGTCCTGGGTGCCCAAGACTTTTAACCCCTTCTTGGACAATGAAAGATTTGTGAAACATTAATCTTCCTTGATCTGAAAGAGAAGAGAGACGGCCTGGGGACTGAGATGTTAGAAAAGGAAATCCTAGGTGGGAGGAGATGATGGAGTGGCCTTGGCTGGACTTTTCTTGTATAGCCATAGACTGAACCAATTTTTCCTGCAACAGAGACTGCATTCTTAGGGGAATGCAATGGTTTGAGCCAAGAGAGTGACCGGTTGCAGTGATTGCATGTGAAGGAGTGGAGTGAACAGAGAAAATTGAGGAGGGTGTGGTGGTGCCCTCTGTCTTCAGGGAAGAAGATCTCTGTTCTCGAGACCCTTGGCCGCAGGGGAGGAGAAAATGGGGGGGACTGTTGTCCCAAAATGAGAAACTGTTTTTCTTTGGTCCTTGGCAAAGCATCCTTAAAAGGAACCCTATGAGCAGTCTCAATCCATGCATGGTGGTGAGAGCACTGTACATGGAAGGAGATGTCACGAAGGCAGACTTTTTTCGGGTGGTGCCATGCGTGACATGGAAACACAAGAGGTCGCAGCTGTGTTTCCTGGGGGTTCTATGGTACAAGAGAGACTCCTCTCTTCCCTGATGGGCTGAGACTTGATTATTTGAGGGGTGGTAACTTGATTAAGGGTCCAAGTTTTGTCTCAATGTGCTTTGGTGGAAACTGGGTGGGGGGAGGAGGAATGTTTCAGGAGGTTTTCATTCTGAATTCTGTGTATGTTTTTTATTATAGTTGTAGGTTAATAAAGTTTTTTATTTTTAAGCTTGAGCCTGCTCTGCTCTGTTTCCACTCGCATCTCACAGCACTCATTTGGGGAAGGTGTATTTTCATGGAGGCACTGTCAATGCACCAGCATCAAACCACGACAATCACACAACCTATACTCACATCAACAAAAACAACCAAACAAAGCAATTCCTCCCAACAAAAATCAAAATAGCATCATAACAACATATAAAGAAACTGGACAATTTATACAAAATCCACCCCTTGTCCCTTCACCATAATTACAAAATGACTCCACATGATCATTCTACTCTCTGAGTTGTTCCATACTTGTTTTGCGAGTTACCTCTCCCAGTTACTATTCTTATCTCAAAACCTCATCACCCCAGGTTTTGGTACCAAAAAGCCTACCTAGTTTTCCATCGGGGAACCACAACTCAGTCTCCAGTGTGACATGTGGGGATACTCACCACCATACTGAGTCACCTTATTATATCACCTTATGTAGGTCAATTTGTCATTATCCAATCTTACCAAAAGAAAAAATACTTTTGTAATTTTTCTTCCATGCTTATACAATGGTCCCTAGTCAGACAAGTTCTCATCATGACTTACAGCCATCGAGTCCCATGATAAAGGTGACAGTGCTTTAGCTCCTGGCCTTCACTGCAACCTTTATTTGCTACTCAGAAATTATTTTTGCTGCAATCGTCCATTTTTTAATTCAGTCTTTCCTTCACATTTTCTTCAGAGGGTTGCAGGAGAGTCCTATACCTTTAATGCAGACAGAATCACAGAATATTCTGACTTGGAAGGGACCCTCAAGGATCATTGAGTTCAGATAGTCCTATATCTTCTCTAAATTCAAGAAAAACTGCTTGTAAAACTGTGTCATTGTGTCTCTGTAACATGCTTGTTGTTTCTGGAAAATAGTACGTCTCACTCTCTCTCCATGCTGAACATTTAATTACTCAGTTCTGAGTAACAATTTATTAGTCAGTGGTTGTAAAGTCTCCCTCACTGGATTCAAGAACTTTCTGGACACAATCCTGTGCAATGTGCTCTGGGATGACCCTGCTTAAGTAGGGAGGTTGCACCAGATGACCCACTGTGGTCCCTTCCAAACCTACCCATTCTGTGACTTGGTCATTCTGTGAAAAGAAGTAATGACATAGAAAGCAACACAACTATCCTTTTTGTTTCTTTGTTTATTTGATTCCTGGTTTCAGTAAACTTCATATAAAAAACCATCAAATATGATGTATCCTCTATCTCTCCCTCTCTGTAGCTTTTCTCAACTATGCTTTGTGATATTAAAATGAAATAAGCCATTCAAAAACCAGTGCATGTCATCTTGGGTGCCTATGTCTGACTATTGCTGTCCACCTGCACAGGCTCTCTTCATGCAATCTTGCTGCCTCAGTGGGTAGAAAATCCAGAGGAGCAAACCCAGTGGATCTGGATGATCTCTGGGAAGTTCCAGCTGACCCAAGTCTGTGTAGACTTTGCACAGCTCTCCTGCCTCCAGATGGAAGCTATTCACAAGCCCACTCTGTGGAAATGCTTTTCCCAGGAAAATCTGCTGTTCAATAGGCTTTTGCTCATTCTACAAGCATTCGGAAATATGCCAGGGGATGGATTGTTACTAGATAGAATGGTAAAGTTGCCAGCAAATGTGACTGAAAACATCTTAATCAACTCTGAAGTGCATTTTACATTAAAAAAACACTTCCCCTGAATTAGTGTGTAGTGTAAACAGTCCTGGGAACTGGAGTACTGCAACTTCATCAAGTACTCTGTGCCTGTCCCAACTGCTACATGATTCAAAGATGTTTTTTCGCTTCAAGTTAGAGTGGTCCTTAATTTGGGGAAATGACACGGTAATCTGGATTTATTTTATGTTTTGACACCAAATCACATACTTTTCAGTCGAAATTCCCCATCTATAGAATAATAATTCCTCTTTCCTGTTCCCTTACAATCACCTACCCCCACCCCCAGTTTAGACCATGATGTCCCTGGTCTGCTTGAAAACACAAAACTGAGACTAGGAGTTACTAATAGCAGTGTTTACTCAAAGGATTCCATCAAGTGCTAGCTTTGTGGGCCTGTTTTGTAAAACCTGTTTAGCACAGAACGGTTATCACATTGCATATCTCCACACTATATTTTCAGCCCTCTTACCAAGGCAGGATACATTAAGGCAGTTGTGAATTTCTAAGCTGAAATATTCCTTTTCAGCAGTATAGTTTACATTGCTCTCTAATAATCTGGGCTGGCTGTCAAGAAAATACAGAGGCAGAGCAATAGGAAGAGCCATGTCACTACAGAGCTCAGTAACATCATTATCTATTCAGTAATCTTACAAGTTTATTTTCTCTACTTTTATGCTTACCCTATACCTTTTCCACCTAAAAATAGAGAAAGCTTTCATTTTCCCTACCTTCACTGTGCATTGTGTTTTTCTCTTAGAAGTAGAGCAGCAGAAAAGAACTGGAATAATTCCTGCTGCTGTGGCTTTGTGTCCTTCTCCTAATGAGAATTTTAAGTTGGAATTTAGGAACATAGTAAGAAAAACACAATGAGAAATTCTACTGACTGAGCCAGTTGACATGAGTAGCTATTACTGTGAGCACAAAAATAGCTTCTTTAGCAGGGTTTTTCTTAATGGCCAAGATTTTACATACCATTTAAGCCATTGTTCCATTTTGAAGTTCAATTAAGCAAAGGTTTTCACATCTTTAGTCATATATATGAGATCAGACTAACAAACTGTTCTGTTTGCAGCTTTTTTTGATAAAGAATTGTGCAGGGTCCAGCAGTTTCACAATGTAATAGCATGTTTTATCACTTGAACTAATTAGAATGTATTTTGTCAGTATTGAAGTATTTGTTCTTTGTGTTAAACATCGTATTGATTACAAGACTGCACATCTCATGCAAAAGACTTTTAATACTTCGATCCTTTCAGACTCAAACAGCTTTACTCTTTTTTTCATTAGCCATACTCTGTTGAATCTCATGCCAATCCCTTCTCTCATCTCACAGTTCAATTTAGGACCTTTAGATGCCTCAATTTAGACTTTTTCACCAAAGCCAAATATTTGAGTGAAAAGGACCTCTGAAAACTTGGATCACAATAAAAACTTTATTACTATTCACAGGGAGTAGCACCACAATGACAATATGAGCACTCTTTTAGCTGCATTAATCTATTCTGGTTTGCAGCTGAACACAATCAGCAAACCCCAGAGAGTCTGCAATTCTTCCTGTTCCACAGAGGAGATGCTGGACTGAGATACTAGACCACAATGATAATAATAATAATAATAATTATTTTTTTTTAAAGGCCCTAAAATACTTTGACACTCTGAAGCAATGTCTCAGCTTCCTTAAAGTTCTTTTACTATGCAGACAGTTTAAAGTTCTGCTGTAGCAATACCAGCTCTGGCTTCCAAGACACCACTGCATGCATAATGTGGCAGTCATCTGAAAGCAACAGAGCAGATAGGGGTATTACTTTGGTTTTGTATTGTTGTTGTTGTTTATTTGCATAATTTGGAGTCAAAGTCCTTTCTCTCCTACTGCATTCAATATACATCCTTCTTTTTCTAATAAACTGTGCAGCAGCATGTAGGTACCAGCAGATTGCAAAATGTAAAGAAGTTTAGATTAGTCCCTACAAAAGAAAGCAAGAGAAAGGGGAAAGAAAGCCCAGAAAACACAGCATTGTTTTTCTATTAGTTTGCCAGATGTGATAACTTAAATAAGAGCTGAAACAGAGGATTTCATTGTTCTTCAAGCTTCAGTGATCTATTGTTGGTCTCTTTTTCTTCCCTTGATTGTCTTCTTTTTAAGTTTTTCTTTAAACTTTAAAGACTTTAGTCCTTGAAAAGCTATCTCAATGTTGCTTTATGTGAAACAGTAGGTAGGTGAGAGAGAGAGATTGGGGGAGGAAGGTAGAGAATTCTAGCAATCATCGTAATTCTGCACACATATTAGGCTTAGTGAAACTCCATTTCAAATATTGATAAAAATCAAAATTATTGAGAAATTGAGCTCAGATGTTAAAATATAGAGAAATACATTTTCAAAGAAATGAGCCTGTATTTTACAATCAAGCACAGAATTCTGGTATTTAAAAACATAAGGCAAGGCATGGTCTTTTTGAAACAGGCACATCTCTCACCAAAAACAGATAATCACCTCACTATCCTTTAACATACCCCTCCAAAAGACCAATTCACTTACATAAAATGTAAGTCTGCACTTTGGGGTACATTTATAAGTGCTGATGGTTCAAAAGCAGGAACATAAACCAAGGCCTTTTTTAAGATTTCTCTTACCAACTGCCTTTGCAGTAGTCCAGTATTGTATTCTACTAGAAAAACATTCACTATAGAGTTCCAAAGTCAATTCTTATCTCCTGATATAATGTCAAATATCTAATAACATTTCCAGCTCATTAGGGACAGAACAGAAAGTTAACATAAAAATTAATAAATCACTGTCCTAACTGAAAAAAAAAAAAAAAAAAGAACCTTTCATCCACAATGCTACTTACCCTTGAGCAACTAACTTAGAGCAACTCTTAATTAAAAGCCTTCTTTTTGTTGTTTTTTTTTTTTTTTAATGGAGGAGCTTAGTAGAAATACTTCATCTAAAACAGAAGACAGAAAACAGAACTACATAATGCATTTTAAAAAGCAGATTTACTTGGAATACACTGGCTACTAAGACAGAGGACTTAAATTTCTGCTCCCACACCACAACTTTTTATTTACTTATGTATTCTGAGGAGTTATAGTTTATTGCACACAGCACTGGAATAACATAAGGAAACCACAATAAAAACCATAAATGTTCTCATAGAACAAAATACCTTTTTTAAGGAATCATTATTATTTTCTGGTGTATTAAGAGACCAGTACTCTGGATCTGAAAGGCACTGAATTTACTTTGGTGAAAAGTACTAGTTTTCCAAAACCACACAAATATTCCCCCATGAATCTGCAATGTCATGCCCTTGTTTAAACAAAAATTCAATGTTAAAAGCTACATTTTCAAAACAATCACACTGAAGTTTATCCATGTTTAGAGCTGTAAAAAGTAATTTAGAAATACTCAGCTTCTTTTGCCACATGAAGCTTAGGTGGTTATATGAGGATTCAGGAGCAGGGTTAATGTTGCATTCCGGGTTTGGATTCAGATTAGGGGTTCTGATCTGTGTTAGCTAGCCAAGTTCTGTGTACCCCCCCGCACTCCCTGTGTTTCTACCCCCCACGGTGGTTCGCTCTGGGTCTCTTACTATTGGAGCTTCAGCCTGCCACTCCTGTAACCACTCCCCATCCCGTCCGGAGAGCTCGGTGTCTGTCACCCCAATCCTGCAACCACGTTCGCCCCAGAGCCTGGGGTCCACCCCTGTCGTGTCCCCGCTGGGCGCCGTGGTCCACGTCATTGCCACGGTGCCTGTCCCCATTGCGCGGGAGGGATTCTGCTCCCCTCGTCCCACCCCTGATAAAACACCACGCCTCCCGGATCTCGGGGCCATTTTCGTCCACGCGGGTGCGGGAGAACGAGCCACGGCTTCTCCATCACGGCACCCACAGCCATTAAAGACTTTCAGCCTCCCTCATGGGCGAAGTGGATATTCCTTCCCTCTTTGCCTTCGTCCCTCATGCGCAGCAGTAGAAACCGTGGCCAGCCCTGCCTGAGCGTGGAACGGAGCAACACCCGGGAACAAGTGGCGAACCCGGTCTCCAGAGAGAAGCGGTGCTGCTCCAGGCGCCGGAGCTGCCCGGGACCAGGAGAAAACAACAGAATGCCGCAGGTTAAGAATCAAGATAATCTTCCTCTTGATACAAATTCCTTTTTTTTTTTTTCCCTGAATAAAGTGGCAAGGCTATGCAATATATCATTAAAGTTACAAAGACATCTGATATCAGATTAAGTAACTAGAGCTTGTTGGGCATTTTCCAGCACAATGCCTTTTCACCTGAAAATTACATGAAAACCAGAAATTATCAGAAGTGAACACTTCCATACATACATGCTCCCCCATATGGAAAAAGAAAGTATTTTGTTAGTACTAAGTGGTAGTACTTAATACTACTTAGTACTAAGAAAGTAGAAGGAAAGCAAGAAATATCTGCAGGACTCAAGCTAACTCCACATAGGAAGTGTGTTTAAAATTTGGAAAATTTAATCAGGACAGCAACTTCAGCTTCTTCCTTCAAAGTTTTAGGTTATATCTGTGTGGAGACAATCAGTGTTTCTCTCCCTCTCCCTCTGGTCAGAGGTTTTTCATATTATATAAAACATTATTACTGCATTTGGAAAGAAAGAGAGATGGAAAGGGAGAGTAACTTCATAGGCGAATGATTGGGTATGCTAGAGAACAACATAAAAATCTCTCTACCAAAGAATATGTATTATCTACCTAAAATGAAATGGCTCCAACAGGAGATAGTGAAAGTGTCTCATGCTGGAATAAGCAGTATCCCAGTTATCCCAGTCATCTAGGAATTCACATCCTTGATGTGAATGAACTCCAATTTAAGGACTCTTCTTCTAACATTCCCAGGTGGAATTTTTCTTATGTGTCACCTGAGAGCTCTAACATTGCCTCAGATATTCAGGATATGAATTTGGTATTTTTGTAGTTTTTTGCTTTGATGGGACATGATTTGATTTGATCTTATTTTAGAATTACATATATTCTTAAACCTTAAAAAAAGAAAGAATGCAGGACTGAAAATGGAGCTTTACTCATGCTAACAATATTAAAACTGCAGCTTTGATCAAATGCTACGCTTACTCAAGACTGACTTACTGATAACTAGCCAGGGCAAGAGCCACCAATTTCTGCTTTGTTTGACTATTTCTTTTATCATACTAATTTCCTCTTACTAACTCTTGTGTTTGCTTAGTGCCTTCTGAAATTCTGGGAATCAATTGGCTTCTGTAAGTAGAATTAAATCACTTACACTATTTTCATTAAAAATTCCACTCATTTCTTTTTTGTCCAACAAGAATCATTTTTTTTTACTTAATTAGCAAAGACAAAACTGTTTGTCTGCAAAAAATGAAAAAAAGTTCAAAAGTTGTAAGACATTCTTCAGTTAAAGAAAAAGCTGTTCAGATTCAAATTCTTTCAAAAATACATCTGACTTGAACTTTGACTGTTTAAAAAACATTCAATTGATGTTTCAGCTATCTCCTTGTCACACCATTGACTTAAATAATATTCTGCAAATATAACTAGAAATCACATTTGGCTTGAGGCATATAGATCAATAGAGATCATTATTTTCAATGAAATTTTTAGTATTTTATTTTTATTAACCTATTCCAAAAGCTAAATATTCAAGAGACTTCAATATTAGGTATTTAATTCTATTGCTAAGTAGGAGTCTTTAAATGACAATATTCATATGTGTGAGATATTCCTTTCATATTGCTCTGCTTGTGTTTTGAATCATGGTGGACTATCTGCCAGCTGGGAAATTCCACTCCTGTTTGCAGAAGCATTGCAAATTCTATTGGTGTTTATGAAATAAAATAACTTGATTTAGGAAACACAGTGAAAGTCTTGTGCAACACTTCAAAATTACTTAAATTAATAAATCAAGCAGTACAAGACATTTTTATATCTTTCTCCAAGAATCACAGAAGACTCTTTTTTGAATTAATTGCATTTTAAAGTGTATCTGTGAAGCTGTTATGTATGTTGCACCCCTCACTAGTGGTGGATGTGAGAATCAGATCATACATTACTTGCAGAATTAATATTTTCATTTCCATCTGTGACAGGAAACCTTTCCAGCCTAAAATGTCATTTTCTTACCTTGTGGTGTGTTTCCTGGGATGCCACCATAAGAATAACTTTACAGGCTCAAGCAAATCTCAATATTTAGAACTCTAAAGGAAAATTCTGCTCAGCTTATTAGCTATGGTTCTCACATTAATGTAGAATATCTCTCTCTTTGCAGGAAAATCCACTGAGTCTCATTTAACAAGCACACTTTCACAACTCTTGTAGCTGGTCACACAGGCTTGATGGCAATTGAATTTCTGTTGCATCTTAAAAAGTTACCACTTCAAGTACACAAGTATTGATCATGAAACAATAGTTCTAACAATAAATTAACAATTACCAAACTTCTCCTTTACAAAAAGCCCACTAAACTCCAAATAAACTACAAAGCCTAACCAATCAACATCCTGTATAATCCTGCAAGTTGAACAGTATTTATCTCTATGGTAAAAGATGATTACCTGAGAAACCTGAATTAAAAAACAAATTAATCTTGCTTGGGTTTACAAATAGAATAAATTTATTTTACACTGATTTTTAAAAAAGTAATGCGTCCCAAGTGGCAGTAGCATTCTCATTTCTTAGTGTCTTCAAAATTATAACACTTACTGAAATTCTGTAATACATTATATTTGTACATTTCACATATCTTACATTTAATTATGGTACATTTAAAAGAATAATTATTGCCATTTGTCTCTCAAGGCTGCACATAAAATTTAGTCTTTATAGCGGAAAATGGCAGATAATTAATGCAAAGATTAGATTTTAGGATGGCAGACTATTGCCGTGTCTCGTCCCAACTTCTCAAGAGCAGATCTCTTGCTAGCCCCGGCTAGCTCTTTTCGGGCGATAGGGCAGCAAGAGGCACTCCCTGCTGAACCCAGCAGGGCTTTAGAGAGTGCCTTCGTGGGTCCGAGGACACTGCTGATCCCACCAGCAAGGAAGGAGGCGACACTCTTCTGGGGGTAGGTCCAAGATTTTTTGTGATTCCAAGGAGAGTCCCAGAGCCCAACAGCCCACAAAGAGGTCCCAGAAGAGAGTGAGCTCTGGGCCTCGAGCAGGCCCTGATATAGGGTGGGCGTGGAAACCCGATCAGGCAATGGGAGAAGACATGGGCGTGGCCCTCCGAGGGAAGGACAGCCGGGGTATCCACTTAGGAGGGAGGAGGGGAGGGACCCCAGGCCATTGTCCAGTCACCCAGCGACCCCAGCAGAAGCCTCCAGACAAAGGGGAAGGATGGACAAGTCACCTGGGAGGGGTCAGGGGCATGAGTCAGGGTTTTTGGGATTGATGGACACACAGGTGCTGATGGGAAAACCTGGGATGAACCAAAAAGGCACGAGGAGGGCCACAGAGGGATAAACCATTTTGAACATACATACAGTGGAACCTAAAAACACAGCTCCACAGACTGTTCTTTATAGATGGATAAACAATGTGTTCTCATAATAGTGGCCTTTTGTGAAGGACTCATTTTGCTTTTTGTAAAATCATTTTATGTCATTTTTCCATAGATAAAAAACTTATCACGTTTTTAGATTTTACTTAAAAAGGGAACTTCCCTCTCTACAAACTTCAGCCTTTAGTTGATTTTATTAAAAAAAAGTCATTACAAAAGTAAATGCAATGCCAATTTGGACATATTTCAAATCAAAGACCATTATAAAGTGTCACATTTCATTTTGTACTTTGAAATTTTTACTTGATTAACATCATTGCTCTAAAGCTTGTCGTATTGTTTAGCAAATGCATTTAATACAGAAGTAGATTGGGAACAATGGGTAACATATGTATGACAGCTATATTTTGCATGCCATGGATAAAATTTGCATAAGTGTGGGAGTTAGCAAAGTCATACAGCAGACCAAAACTAAATAAACGTAATCTTTAAATACAAAGCTCTACATAGACTATTAATATGAGAAATGGAATTTTGACATTTATTATTTAAAGGCTTCTGATTGAAGTATTCTTGAATTCTTTCCCTACCATACACTTGCAAAATACAGCTGTACAACTTTACTGCAGAGCTTTTCATGATGGACAGGTAGAGAATTTTTTTACCACAGTAATCCCAAATTACTGAAAGCTCTTCTAATGATGTAATACAGATTTGAGGGGGCAATTTAAAATTTCCTGACCTGTTAATGATTGCTCTCAAGAAAAGCTCCTTCAACAAGAGACAGAATGACAAAAGTGATTGCCCATTTTGAATTAATATTAAGGATTGACTCTTTTTAATTCTTTTAGAAGAATCTCAGAGAGAAAGATCAGATAAGCTCCCACAATATTCACTGCTCTGCCCCACCAACTCACTGCAAAGTACCATGCTACTACCAAAGAAAATAGCACAGCAGCAACATGTTGCTGAGTTGTATATCCTTGTTGGAGCCATTTGAGACATAATTCTCAAGTTTTGGAAATTAGGATAGCTCAGAAAAATTCACAACAGGATGTAAAATTACAGTATTTGTGTAATCTACCTAGAACTAGAAAACCTTTTTATTACTTAGGGCACGGGTTTACTTGAATCTACTTCATAAGGTGAAGAATAAATAGACCCATCAGAACTGATACTCATTTTACACTAATGGTACTAAATTAAATGCAATCAAGGTACAGAAATATAGTAAATTACCCGCTGGGGTATGAAATAGATGTGCTGGCTCAGTGTGGTTAGTGTACTCTTTTCAACCACACAAACATGAACTTTTAGCTCACTTTGGGAACATTCTGTACATTGCAGCAAAGAAAAAAAAAAAAAAGAGTGAACTTAAAGAGTAAGTTTTGCTTCTGTGGCCCAGAGAGTGTCCTCTCTAACCTAAGTACACATTTGAGGCAGAGAAAAATCTCCAATAAAATCACAAATCCAAAAGAGGGAGAGAACATGTAACAGATTTTGAGAAATACTAGAGAGAAACAAGATTTACTATGATACTTCAAGCATTTCCCAATTTAGAAATATTCACACATGTTCTTTTTTCACTGAAATTGTCATTTGGTTTTAATTAAACTCACCTGAATGATAAATGAAATGGTAGAGGAAATGTAAGATTACTCATCCTGACACTCTGCTATAGCTTTTGCTAAAGACTGATATTTATCAAATTAGCATTTAAACTAATCTCTCTGAGTACAGAGAGATGAGGGAAATGTCTGACTTTCTCAAGAAGTCATATGTTTAATAAACTTTAAATATGCCAAAATAGAATCCTTATTTGGATTCACTTGTGTCTCCTATGATGATGTGGCTTTTGATACATAAAATTGACATATCTTTGTTTCTAGTACTTTCCCAATGTCTCTTCTTTAAAAATTAGTGTTTCCCTCTAGTAAAGGTATTTATTAAGCTGGAAACATCATGTCTTTTTGGACAGAGGTGACAGTTTACTGAGACCTTTGTGCCTGTGTGGGACAATAGTGTCAAAGTGTTGGAGGCAGGATGGTTGTAGGGGTGATTCCTGTGAGAAGAGACTGCCCCAAACTGCACACAGCCAGTCCCAGACAGCTCCAGCTGGCTCCAGTGCAGCCACTACTGGGTGTAGTGTGGCACTCAGACAACTCTAGGAAGAGTATTTAAGAAAGGGCAAAACATGGCCTAGCAGTGGTGAGGGTGATAAATGAGAAAAACCCCATGGGATAAACAGCCCCACAGACACTGAGGTGAGAGGAGGGTGAGGAGGTGCTCCAGGTACTGGAGCAGGGACTTCTCTGCAGCCTGAGGTGAGTCTAGCTGAAAAAGTGCAAGGAGGAAGGAGCAGCAGTGAGAAACCATTCTGGACTGTCCCCAGACCCCCATTCCCCATCCCAACTGTGCTACCTTAGAGTGAGAAGTAGAGGAGTAGGAATGAAGGAGTTTGAGCATGGGAAAACGGGGAGTGAAGAAGGTGGTTTAATTTCTTTTTGGTTCTCACTATCCAAATCTATTTTATTTAGCAATAAATTAAATTTATCCTCCCCATGCCTAGGCTTTTTTGGCCTTGACTGTACTTGGTAAGGGATCATTATCTTGACCCCTGAGCTTTTTCATCTTGTTTTCCCTCTTCATTCTCTTGAGAAAGGAGACTGAGAGACTATCTTGGATGAGTTTCTGGCAGCCAGTCAAGGTCAACCCAACCCAGTAACTAAGTTGCATAGACCATTTTTGAAAACTATGATCTTTTATCTATCTTAAGAAAAATATGCTAGGAGTAAGAAGGGTAGAGTGAAGCAGTTACAGCTGCTGAATAACATGCCAGTGCAGCACTTGGCTGGGTAAGTTAAAAGGTGCTTCTCAGCCATTTATTTTGTCATACACATAATTACTGGTCACAGCTTTTAATTAGAGTACTGCATGCCAGCTATGCCACAGCTGTTTTTTTTATTTACAATGTAGGCTGAGTATTGCTGACCAACTAAGCAGCCATATATATTTGATGAACATGCTCATGAAAATTTACTGTAATCTGCTGATGCAGAACTTTTAAATGGAATTCCAGAAAGTACTGTCAGAATCTGTTCATCAAAAATTCTCAGAAAAACAACTGGGAAAAAAAATTAAGATGGGCAAAGCTAGGATTTTCTCCCTACACTTGTTCTGGAGGATTGCAAAAGCATTTTTACTAACATAAATATAGGTAATAAAGAGATAACCACCTTTCCATTTGGGAAAAATCAATAACATTTTACAGGTTAAACTAAGGTTACTCAAGAAGAATCTCAGTTAGAACTGAGAATTATATCCTTGGTTTTTCTCTTGGATTCTAAGTGTGTTTTTCTGTGATATAATGTCAAATCCATATTTTGAAAAGCATGAAAATTATTTTCTGTACACAATTTTGCTCAGAGTTTGATTTTATAAAATATGCTGTATGAAATGTCTTTACTGTGTCATTTGAAGTCTTTCATGAGACTCCTTTGCAAGAAGATTATTAGGAGGATGGCAGCCCAGTGAAAAAATGCTGATTGGCTGACCTTGTAATTTAGTAGGATAAAAGCTGATATTCAAGTTATTGCTTCAGAATTTTATATCACTGGTGATGCAGATGCCAAAGGGCCAAATGGAAAACAGGCTTAGAAAATACACTTCTGTCTTCAGAAACCTGTGGACAGTTAAGCAGTTTTGTCAATATTTATGCTGTATTAGAATATTATAGTTGGAAAGAAACTACAAGGGTCATGTAGTCCAAAAATATATTCTCAATATAACCTTCCAGAAGAATTGTTTCTTATTATTCCCAGGTTCTGCTTTGGATGCCTGAATAATACTGATGAATGTTCAAGTTTAATTTTGAAAGAAAGGGTTAAGATATGTCTATATTTGCATTTGGGGAAAAGTGGCAAATACTTTAGTATCTTCACTTTGTATCTTTGTCATCAAAGTAAAGTTTGAAATAAATTGATCAGTATTTGTCACATTAAAGTAATGTGTTCTCCCTCCATCATTTTCCCCCAAAAGCACGAAACTTGAAACAGATGTCCTGATTCTTTATTTTGAATCAGAACTTCTCACTTCTATCGACCATGTCAGCTTAGAAAGTTCCAACACAGGTTTTGCGTGGGCAGCTCTTGCATTTAGACACGTAACCAGAATTCATGAAGCCAGTATTCTCATTTACTTAACAAAAGACACAGCCAAGAATCCATCAATATTGTATGTATGACAGGCAGCGTTGAGCCATTCCATGCCTAGATATTTGCTTTGACATTTCCTAATAAAAATCTTTCCCACAAAAACTCTATGACATTTAAGAGGCCGACGCTCAGAATTTTTTGCCAGGCCAACAAAACATTATGCCACAAGTATCATCCCAATCCCTGACAAAAGTAAACTATGCTTTTGGCTCCATCATCCTCCCACATGCAAAAATATAATTTGTTTATACTCAGAAAATTTTGCTGGTATACAGCAACCCCAGGGCAGCAGCTTAGATTCAGTTCAACCATTTCACTTAAGCCAACTCCTGAATGGACTAAACTACTAAAAACATAAACTAAGCGTCTAACTAAGTTACATATATGTTCTTTTCGGGGGAGGCTCACTGTTCTGCTTAGGGTCATGGGAGTTTTTTTCACAGTCATAGAGGACATAAGTAAATAAGTGACATTTTTAGCCCTTATTGCAACCTTGTGGCTGAATAGATAAAGAACGTTGCCTTGTCTTATTCAAAACTAGTAGTGTTTCATTATCGTGTCCCTTCAATTTCCTTCAAAAACAGCAGTACACTAAGGTGGAAAAAATAGTTAAGCTCCAAGACAGCTTGGAGATTAGTATCTGTCCCCTTGTATTGGCACTGCTATAATTCTTGGAGTTGTCACTTTGAGATATACTTCCCAGTGCACAACCAGCTCCGGCCAGAAAATTACTTGGGCACGTCTTCAGATAGATTTCTTAGTGCACTTCTGAAGAGCAGAAACAAAACAAAAGCATGAGAGAGCCAAACATATTTTAAGTCTTTTGGGAATTTGAGGCAGTGTTTATGCTACTAAGGGAACTCTTAGCTAGTTTTATTTGCTGACAAGTGCCATTTCCTTCAGGGCAGAGGAGTGGATGTTCATGCTTGTAATCAGCTTTCACTAGCTTCTGCACAGCTGGTAAAACACATGGAGTACAGGGGAGACTACAGCAGTCACGTGGACACAAAAGTGACCAAAGTGAGAATGCACTTGCATCCTTATGAGAAAATTAGGGAGCTGTTGTGGTTCAGTATTGAGAGTGGTGCAGGACAGCAGGAAAGGAAAAGCAATGAGTGGGAACATGAAGAAGAATGGGGATTTTTTTGTGCTAAGAGCAGTGTAAAAAGAGAATGAAACATTCATTAGGGAGGGGAGGAAAGAGCTAGAAATCACATTCAGATAAAATGGAGTATAAAGGCATACAAAATAGATGAGATAGAATGAGCAGTTCTTCTCTTGCTTCTCCAGCTGTCAAACCCTTTTTTTGCATCTCTTCCTGACACACACAAAAATCACTGCCTATGATCCTTTCTCCCCTCAGGAAAAGAGCCTAGCTTTTGTCCATGAAAATCTGATTGCTCTCTAAGCCTTTTTCTTTTGTTATTGAACAAATAATGTCTTGAACTATTAAATGGCTGTAAAACCTTTCCAGAGTCTCTCTCTTGGGCATCTTCATGTTTCAAAAAGACACTTCTTCTTGTGTGCATACAAATTCACTTAACAGACTGTCAGACCTAAGGCTATGCAATGCTTTTATTTGGTTGCTACTATTGCACCTGACACAGTGAAAACCTAATTTGGATCTTCATCCACTTACTGTTCAGAAAACTTATATCAGAGCAGCATTTCTGCTGTAGTAAAGGTTTACTTTCTTTTTAAAACAGGACCATTCTAAGAGTGCTAAATAATAAAAAAAAACTAATTCATTGACATTTTCTGTCTTACTGGGGACTACTGAAGACAGAGGTTCCAGAGACAGATCCCTGGCAAAATAACATGGGAATTCATAAAACCAAAGCCATAAAAGCTTTACATATGGAAAGAATTTTTCTAATCACTTCTAGCCTACTCTCAGGTCCCTAATAGATAGGTATGCAAGTTAGCCATTAGCTCTTTGGGGAGGTAATACTTCTGGAGAAATATTATTGACCTCATACAGTTTGAATCTATTGATTTGTTTTCAGTCAGGTAATGAGCCCAAGAATCAAAATGCTTATATGAACAGGGGTCTGCAATCTGAAGGGCCCAAGAGAAGAGAGTGAAGGCCACAGAAAGAAAGTAGGGGTTATGTCCAGGGACAGGGAGTTTAGAAGACAAAGGTTAAAATAAAATATTTGTATATAAAAAATGATAACATGAGATAAAAGATTATTCAACATAGATGGCAAAACCAGAAAAAAATTATCATCACCATCTATTTGACCTGTCAAATAACAAAGGTTATAGGATTTACTAGAAGCAATTCCCACAGAATTGAAAGAGCATGGTGAGAAAATGATGCTGAATCTTAATTAAAATTTCCACGGAAAACCAACCACAATTTCATCACAGCACTCACTAGTGTGATGTTAGACATCGGAGCCTTATTCTATCACTCTAAATTTGTCTTGCTTCATCTTCCAGCCATTGAATTTTGTTACACTTTTGTCTACTATATTAGAGAACCCTTGATCAAAGTTTTGTTTGCCAGGAGATACTTCCAGGATGCACGACAGTCATTCATCCACACATGCAAACATGTACACTATCCTGCTTAAATTTATCTCTTTTATGTCTTTGATAAACAGATTAAAACCCTCAAGGGGGACTGTTTCCAAATCTTTTAATGATTCTCCTGTATTTTCTACAAACTTTCTCCAATTTCAACTACAACCAAGAGGACTGCATTCCATATGGGTGCTGGCACCTATAGTAAGATCATATTGCCCCCTAATTTTAAAAATTTCCCTCTTTATACTTCTAACTCTCTCTTTTGGGAACTCACATTTAGCTCATTATCCACTGTGAACATTCAAATTAATTTCAAAGTTGTTGTTTGCCAGGCTAAAATTTCCCAGCTTGTCAGCACAGTCTGCAAGTATTTGCCTTTAAACACACTAAAGTACCATACACAAAAATCAAGATTGCCCTCACATTTTGGGAATGTGCAAGATGATATTTCACAAGTACTGCATTCCTAATAATGTCATCATTATTTATTCCTTTTTATATTTTAATTTTTACCTATAAGTTTCTTCTCCACCGTAGCTATTGAAAATCAATGAAAAAAATCTTTCTTGAACTGGAAAAACCACCAGCAAAACAGAATAGCATGCATTTACTTCATCCCCATTACAAGGCTGATTATTATTCATATCTTTATGAAAAAAAAAGTGCTGGATTTTACCTAAAAGGCTGAGAACTGAAGTATTACATATGTGTTACAATCACATGTCCAGAAAACTGAGGTACAGCTGGTATCTGGTGAAAGGCCAAATAAAGGCCCAGCCCACACATCTTCCACAACAATATTTAGTTCTTAAGTCCTATTGAGGAACCTTTTTCCACCTTCCCCTCTTCAAACATCTATTTAGCTAAGTATAGGAATTATTTTTCAATTATGCAGAATGCAAAAGCAGTATTTTGTTCTATTTTGTATTTGAATTTGCTTTTCTTTTTTAGACTCAAAATCTTGCTCTTTGTAAAAGGGAACAAAAAAACCAAACATAGGCAAAAATGTTAGTGTGCAATGAGAACAATCTGTTTTAACAGATTTAACAACATGGCTTATTTAATTGAAACAGAAAAGTCTAATAATAGCATTTAAATTGAAAAAAATCAAAACAAACAAACAAAAAAAAACCATACAAACAAAAAGCCACAAAACCACAAACAAACAAAACAAACAAAACCCCACCTTTCCAGGTGTTTATTTTTGTGATGTGGAGCTCACCCTTCTTGTATCCTTTTCCATCCCAACGGTGATGGTTTCAGTCTTCCTAGAGAAAGTAGGGGAGAATAGGAGGGTATAGCAATAAGCACCTGAGGTATTTTCTGGAAGCAATATGAAGATCATGACAGGGAATTTTTCTCCCTGATCTTCCACCTAGGGCTACTTTTTTTTTTTTTTTTTTTTTTTTTTTTTTTTTTTTTTTTTTTTGGTATTTTTTTTTCCCCTCATAGCCCCTGTTTCCCTCTCAGAGGCTCCCATCTAAAGCCACAGTGTGGCACAAAGGTCTCCCCCAGCCTCAGCTCTGCACCTGGGCTGCTCTGTGTCACCTGCTGACTCCTGCCTCGCTCAAGACAGTGCCACAGGGGATCATAAGAAAATCTAAGACTGGAGAGCCTACAGGTACTACCCCTTTCAGCAGCTGTCAAACAAGACCAAATCCAGCTGCAGCCACAGCAAACCTAGATGAGCCCTAAGACCAGGGCAACAAAAGGACTGCAACTTTTTGCTAGTCATGGCAAAATCACATTTACTGGGCTACAATTACTTGCTGCCTCTTGAGAGCAGATTGCATCTTCTATTCATTGCAAAATTTAGATTGTGTCGGACCCATTTTTAGATGCGTTGTGGTTTCACCAGGAGGGGTGTGCAGTACACCCAGCACCAACTATGCCAGGGGTGGAAACACAGCCTCAAGTTAGGCTCCAATGAAAGCTGTCCTGGTTTAGGAGCAGCTCAAACCAGAAGCCACTTTTCCCCCCCCCAAGTCTCCGGTGGGAGACTCCAAAGGCAGAGCTCACAGGTTGAGATAAGAACAATTTCCTGGAAACAGAAATGAGAAAAGAAAAAGAAACAGTAGCTGCAACAGTATTGGCAACAAAAGTGTATAAAATAGAGCAATTTTACAAGCAAAAATGCTCACAAGCCCTAATCACTGAAAACTAGTGGTGAACAGACCCTCCATGGGGTCTGTTTCACGCTTTTTTCTCCAACTGTGAGCCGCCCCCACCTTCTTAGAAGAAAAATCCCTTACTTCCACCCCTGAGTAGTGAGTTGAGGTTGTATAGAATAACAATCCAGACAAGCCCACATGGCTTCAGGCTCCACCGCCTCACAGGTTCTGCAAGAAAAATCAACTCCATCCTGGCCAAAAACCTGCACAAGATATTACCACAATCTGCACAAATAATAACCTTTAGAAAACATATATGCTTTCCTAAGAATTGTCTGTGATGTTGAGGGCAAACGAAAAGGAAATAAATACTGATTAATATGACACAAAAAGAAAGCAGAATATAGCACTCAAAAATGTGTGATAGGATAAGATAGCCATAGGATCTTCTCACCAAACATATTTGGGAGAGAAAGTTTTCCATGAGAAAAGCTATAGACTAACACATATCCCTTTTATTTCTGCCATATTGTAACTGAAAGGAGACCCAATATGTTTCAGTTAAATAAGGCGGCTTAAACTTGTAGAGTGAAACATCAGAAATCAAAAATTATCTAAACACAGTAAAACTAACAGTCTTAAACTTACTTAAGTTAGATAAAATTATGTATCCTTTAGCTATCAAGGTATCCAGAATGTTGTCCTTATTTTTAAAAAATATATAATTCTTTTGTTAAAATTCAGACTTTCGATGATGTAATGCTTTTAATATGTATATTCAATTTGTAAATAAATATTTCAGACCAGCTGGTTGTTTCCATTTTAAACTTGCAGGAGGGCATTCATGTCTCCAGATCTGTATACCCTTCTAGCTGTATTTCTTGATCCAGTTAATGATGCTATCTCTTTCTATGGAGTTTATCTTGCTTGTGTCCTTAAAATACCTCAGCTATAATAAAACTACCATTACATTATGATGGATTTTTTCACTGCTTCTGTCAGTGTCCTTATTTTTTTCTTTTAAAATAAAGGGAAGATAGACCAAGGGCAAAGAACTTTTGATCCTAAGCTGAGAACTCCAGCCGGTACAACAGACAAACTAGGAAAATGTTTTTAGCTGGTTCAGGGAGAACACAAAACACAGAAGCCTATTCAATGCTCAGCAAACTGAGGGTGTAGTATTTGATTAATTTCAGCTAATGTAAATTTACCCCAGCTATACACTCAGTTATTTCTATTGTGGGCTAATCTACCCTATTTCTAGAGGAATGAGAAAAAAATTGTATTTCTTTCAGAGCATGCTGAAGTTGTAGCACTTTTCAGACTGTGTATTTAGTCAATATGAGGTACAGCTGAGGATTGAGAGAAAGCACTAGTGCATTCCCCAATTTATCTGATGGCTTTTTAAACCTCTGACTAAAGCAATTTGCATCTGAGTTGTTTAATAAAAACTATTCATGTAGCTATAAAGAATCACTAATTTTTGGTATTTGCAATGATTCTGTTCACAAACTAAAACTTTTAATTTCTTACTTTACAATTCCTGATATGTAAGATTTCACCTTGAAGACCTTAAATAGCTCACATCTTAGAAATTATTATCTTTTTTCCTATATCTGTTATAACAGCTGAGCTTGTCCAAGGCAGTCTTGCTAACACTCTTGAAAATCACAAAAGAACTGGAACAATTCCTTTCCTCTATGGAGTCACAAAATTCCAAAGCCACAGGCCTTCTGGCTTTCAGGGGTGGGAGCATCATTTAAAGAAAGCAGCTGATGCAGCTCACTCATCATGATTTCTTTTTGCATGTGCCACCTCACCTTTTACTTGCGATAATGTGACATCTTTCTGGCAACTGCAGCAAGGGAAACAAATATGAATGTATTTGTGTATTTTTAGTTGTCTAGAATGCATTGATTGTGCTGTCACTTTTGCGCCGCATTTTGTCTCCCACGCCCATCTGTTCCGTTCCTCTTCTGCATCCTCTGCATCTTCTTTGTCACCTGATTTTCTCACTACCTCTTCCCTTCAGAGAACCAGGAGCAAGGAGACTGTCATCCAACCCATGAATTCTCCACAGACCACTATCAAATTGTGTACAGAACACAGCCTGGGGACTGTAGTTTTCTCTCTAATTCCCCAGGTTATTTCAGAGTTTACTAATTTAATCTCAGAGGTTTTAGCAGAATTTTAATTTGCCTCCAGACAAATATACTTGGTTCACAAATCTGTACCACTTGTGCTGAGTATCTGTTGAATTGTTTATGTCCACTTCATGCATTCACCCATGACACCGTCACAGGAAAAAAGCTCAGGCCTCAGTTTGGTAGGAGATTCCAGACCAGAGGAAAGTAACACTGTTAATGTGTTGTGGTATTCTTTTTTCTTCTTTCAAGGAATTTTGACTGGAATCCTGAACCAAGGCTGGTAAACCAGGTGTTCTGAGAATATCTGAATTTTAGATATTTTTATTGCTTAGATATTAATCACAGACTAATATCAGTCCCACACAGTCTCACAACTCTTATTAGTTTGCAGCTGTAAAATAATCACCTCGACTAGCCAATAACAAAATAACCTATGTCACTGATTTTTGTGGTAGAAAATTGAATGATCTCCAATAAGAGTAAATCTGCAAGCAATTATATTATGCACTTTTAAAACATTTTTCCCCTAAGAGCTCAGGCATTTAACTATTTGTTCTTTAACATCTTGGTTGGTAAAATTTAAAAGAAGATTTTTGGTCTAACTAATTAAATTCAAATATTTTTTCAGTCTGTTTTCTCACCTTTGTAAGGATTTCAATGCCACCATCAGATTTTCAGTGAAATGCATTGGGAAAAAAAATTTAAAACTTTTGCTTTCATTCTCATCAAATAAGAGGCACAAACTGGGAGAACATCTGCATATCGTCAGAATATGCAAATTCTGTGAAATTTTGTGAAAAAAATAGTATCATGTTTATAGCTTGATGTATGCTCTTTCCCCCTATCTTTTTCAACCAACCAAAAAAACTATTGACACCACACTCTCAGTTTTAAGTTATTTTGGAGTAGTATTGGTGATGTGTACTTGGATAATAACTGGAATTTGATGTGACAATCACTCAAACATTGTGTCTCAGGCAAAAATTTTTTAGTAATTTCTAATTATTAGATTAATCAGCTGGGTATTGAAATGACAGTACTGAATATTACAGGCAAGAAGAGGGAAAAGCAGGATAGAAAGATGACTTAATTCATGCACAGAGAGCAATAGCAGAAATTACTGACTCATTTTGCTTTCTGCTGAGAAGCAACTTTATATAAAGTGAGAACCACTCCTCAGACCATTGTGCCTTCTTAGGTGTGTGCACAAATGCACGTGTTTTGATGCACATGTTTATGCCTATATAAGTCATTGTGGCAAAAAACACCATTACAAGTCTGCCCATTTCTTTCCATATCATCCTGGTATCTGATACAAGCCCCTCAGAAAATCCTTGAGTGGCTAATTTGAAAGACTGGTTTCCTCCTTTACACTGAGCTATCTGTGCAGTAATGGTGTATGATAACGTCGCTCTTGAGGCCTGTTTCTCTTTTGTAACAGATAAAGGAAAAATGAGTCTTATTAATCCTGCAGAAGGTTTGCACCAGAAGCATTTTCATGATAGGTGAGGTCATACAAAATAGGACTTCAAGATAGGACTGCTAATTTGGTTGCCAATGCAGAAAAGTCATTTGTGAACCTAGTGAACTCCATTTTGAAGAATGTGCTATCAGTTCTGCCATGATTTCACACTCTTTTGGTTTTCTTTTTTTTTTTCCCTGAAGAAAAACAGCAAATTCATCTTACTATCATTACTCATCCATTATACTACATGCTTACACCTCCATCTTAGTAGAATGCAAGTATTATTTTCTTGGGTGTGTAAGCCCAGAACTGTATCCTTAAAAAATAATTAGAATTATAAAACAAACAACCCAAAACATTGTGAAGCTGGTACACTGAAAGCAGAATAGAAACAATAACTGCCTTACAGAGCTTCAGCTGTAATGATGAGTTTTTTCTTTACCCTTGTGTCTCTTTGGAAATAATAGGTTTTTAAGAACTCCAGTTTTTCAGTTATACTTCCTGGGAAATTTGTCCAGCAGGCCACAGTGTTCAAGGCTACACTTTGCTGGAGTAAATATATAAAAGAAAAAGCATCTTTAAAAAGATGTATTGTGTGCAGTATTTAAGAAGAAAATGGTTTGCCTTTAAAAAGACATTCCTGTTCTATCTACAATTGTTTATGAGACTATATTTGCAAGTGAGCCAAGGGGCTGAAACTCCAAAGGACCTCAATTTATTGAAGGAGTTCTTTTACCAAGGGAAGGACATTATTAAATTTACAACTGAGCACACTATTTCATAGATTTCTGCAAGATTGTGCAATGTACAGATTACCAACCAAGTGTGCAGCAGAATGGCAGGCGGCTCTAAGCACTCCAGCAAAATTAAGTGTTGCATTGAAAACTGAAAATTTGTTCATGTAGTTTTAAGGGAATGTGTTTACTTGTTTGTTTTTGCAATCAGCTAAAACTGTGGGAAAGAAAAAATTGTGTGGAATTTTTTTTCTTACATATCAGGCCTGTATTTTAGTAAGAGATAAGAAAATATGTATGTTTGCTTCACTGTTTTAGCCCAGCTCTGTTTTGTCTGGCCTTGGGGAATAAGAAAGAGGATCTGCTTTTGACAGAGTAAGATTAGTGCGTTCTTTTGTTGTGCTCCGTGTTCTTGCATATTTAAACTTGAAGCCTAAGTGATTGACAAAGAGAAAGGAATCCAAGATCTAGTTACAAAAGAAAATATTTCAAGCAGAAATTATTAGCACAGGGCAGTTTTAAAATATGCTTTGGTAACTAGAAAAAAAATATACAATTCCTTTGGCTATCATTCACTTCTATTTTTCCCAGAAACTTGGCAACACAAATTATTTTTTTGTTTAGTAGTTGTGGTCTTTGAATTTACTTTGGTCGGCTTTCTGAAAGCATTTTTATAGAGAGAGTTGTAAACTAAACTAGTAGTAGAAATGAAATTGCAAATACACTTTAACAGATCTTCAGGCTATCAATATTACAGAGAGCTGTATGTTATTCTGCTTGTTTTAAAACTCATTAACCTATTGATTTTTGGTCTGGATGACTCAACCACATCACTGAATTGATTTTATTACGTAATTTACATAGAATTCAGTGTCCTTTTTTAAGAACATTATGGTGAAGCTTACCAGAGGATTCTGGTAATGTAATGTATTTATAATTAAAGAATGCACTTTTCCTAAGCACAATCTGGACATAGAGGGAATCATTTTACATCTAGTAATTCCTCTTAAAGTTGATTCAAGTTAAAAAGTCAGTATTATGATCCATGCCAAGGGAAAAACCCTCAAATATGTATCAAACAGACTTTTGTATCATATGTGAAGTCAAAAGTGTCCTAGGAGGGTTTCCTGTAGAAGAGTCAGGTTTCTGGGGGGAATGGATCATCACTTAAAAGAGGATAATTGCTTTCTGCTAGTAATATGCATGTGCATTTTTGTGATACAAGATACACTTTCACATATGTGTGGAAGTATATACATACGAACTCACTGGAGAAGCAAATTCTGTGGGGATTGTTTCAGGAGCATACAAGGACCATGTAAAGATGAGCCCTCAATAAATCAGAACCCACTTCAGTTATGCTATCAGCAGAATGCTTGTGCAGATAGCCAGAGGTCACTGCTATCCACCAGGTCTGGAACTACTGAAGAGATAGCTCATCTAATACAGGAGGTTCTTCCTTACCCTTCCCAGGACAATGCCAGTATTTCTGACCTAAAAGTAGCCCTCATTTTATTTTATCTAAAGCATTTTACCAGAGGAAACTTTTCTTACTGTGGCTGCTCACTTTGGAAGCCTATCAGATGATTTATCACCACATCTCTAACTTCAGGTTCAGAAGCCATTTTGTGGAGTGCACCTGAATTGTAAAAAGCTTTCTTTCTAATGGAATAGGGATGTCAAGAAAGAAAGATAGCTGAAATGTGTTACACTGACACAGCAGTGTAACACATGTATTTAAAGTGGACTGGAGATTATGGGTTGTCTTTTTGTTAAGGCAATGAGTGCCAACATACAATTTACAGTAAAATGGTATAACCTGGTTTGTACAGCCATTCTGTATCTTAGATTCAATGGCTACATCTCAGGGATGGTGTTTTCTCTGTATTTTTTTGCCAAGTTCATTACAGAATTGAGACTTCTGTGACGCTACACCAAGTGCATATGTTTATGTGAGTTCCTTCCAGAAGGTTTTAAATGAGTTGGCCATATTTACACACTTTTTTCCAAAGGGGAAGATGTGCCATGGATGACTCACTTCTACCAAAGGTGTAGATAGTGAGAAATTACATAGTGGAGAGAGGTTCTTGGTGCCTATATTAAGGAAAAGATAAAATATGAATTTAACCCTGATTTGATTTGCACTCAGGAGAGATGTTATAACTGCATCTAAGTAAGATAAAACTTCTTTTGGCATTTGCTTATTGCTAGACAAAATTAACCACTCAAATACAGCTATCCATAGGAAACACACTCAATTCTTGTCACAGAACATTTTTTTACACTTACTGATAAATTTGCAGTGTTTTGAGGAGTAAATAAGTTTCAATGCCTTCCATTCTGCAAAAACAGGATTTGAAATACAAAATTTTTCCATCATGTGAGAAAGGAAATAGAAATTACACCTCTCAGACTGCAGATTAGCAATATGTCTATTAGACCAAGTTGTCAGCAGTGCCTTAGGTCTTCATAGAAATCCCAAGTAGGATTAAAATAAGAATTTAAGCTGTCAGGTTTTTCTAACTATATGCAAGGGTCATGCCCTCGAGGCCTGGTCACAAGAGTAAGATGGCTGAATAGGTAGACTGTCAAACCAAAGCCATTTTTTGATGGTCTCTGTCTTCCAGACATGACAATTCCCAAAGCCCCTGGGTTTTAGGGGTGGCAGTAGGACAAACCAATGCTGTAACAGTCCTTCTCCAGTCAAAGAAACAGTGAATGTACCTCCAGGGGCTGACAGAGATTTTGTTCATGTTTTTTTGCTTTTACACTTTGTGCTGTGAATTCGAAAGAGAAACATGAGCAGAGAAGTACCCCACTCTTTAGTTTCTCAATTACATTTTCACACTTGGAGGGTACTATGACAAGTTTGTACTTTGGCATGAAAGTACCAGGATCACAAAATTTACTATAAATATATTTGGTTAAAGCTCTTTGCTGTTGATGCACAAAAAGAAAACTAAAGTAAAAAAATGTCTCCTGTGATTTTTAGGAGTTTATTTTCCCTTCTATTTTCACAGGCATGCATTTGAAAGTTCAAACTGACACTGAATGTAGCCAAACTGTCAAGGCGTGTGTCTAACATTACACAGCTCAAATTTGATACTTTCGGGTAACTTGGGGCTCTAATTATATACTAACCTAAATTTTTCAAAAGTGATTTTAGATGTTTCTCCTGGAATGTGCAATCTGAGCCTGTTTAAAGACACCAAATCTTTATAGGTTTAAAATGTCTTTTGTATGTAATTATACAGAACTTTTTAAGAAAATATGAATTAGGAGGCTTAAGGATTTACTCAGGCCTGCCATTCTGAAATTTTTAATGGTTGGAAGTAATCCTAATTTCTTATAAATATCATCTGGGGCAAAGTTCTAGAAGAAGTCCTGCACCAAAGTCAATAATTAGTCTGAACTGCTAAGACAAGAAAACATCTATGATTGTAAGGTGCTGAGAATGACCTAAAACAGAAATGATACAGTGTTTTGTGATTTTCCAACCAAATGAATTTTACAAATCTGTAGAGAGGAAAGGAATATAACAAACTCCCAAAGAAATATTGATTAATTATCTTTAAAAACCTGCAAACTCAAAAATAAATTCCTTCACTTCGCTTTTCTTCTCCTATGAAAATTGTAATTATAAAGATGACATCCTGTATTTATTGTATTCCAAATCTTAGTGAAATATGGGTTTTCAAAAAAAAAATAAAAATTTCTCTGTTCAAATTGCGCAAAAGCAAATTGAATTACAACTTAATACCAAAACACACAGTCAGCCTGAAAAAGAGAGTTTTATACCCTAACATAACTTGCAAAAGATAAGAATAACTGGGGGCAAGTACAACTATGATGAAATTCAGATGTTCAGCTTATGCCCCTTTAATATTTACCCATTTTTATCTTATTTCTCCAGGGGAAAAAACAAAAAAAGGTAAGGATACTTCAGCCATTTTGTGGTCCTCTACTCAGCAGATAAATTAAATGGTGCATGTTAGATGATATTATTTATTCAAATACATATCTTTACCATGTTATTTGATCTTGGTATAATGTAATCACTTCTGATTAAAGATATTGCTGTCATCTGTTATGCTTGTAATTAATCACTACTTAATTCAATTCCTATTGTAATACATTAGATACTATCGTGTGATACCTTGTTGTGCCATTTCCTATTAAATGGATTTGGTGTTAGGAGCTAAAAGTTATCCTTTAAGGATCCCACCAGTGGAAGTTATCTCTAAAGAGTTTTAATTCTCTACAGAGTTGTGCTACAGATAATTCAATCTGCTTTACTTCATATTTATGATATTAATTGATTCATATGGAAGATTTTCTAATTGACTTTCTATGTAGAAGTTTTGCAGTTGGCAAGAATCTTACTGATTTCAGTAGAGCTTGGGTCTTCATCCAGCTTACACATATTCACAGGAATAATGGTAGCCAGGCAAAACTGTCTGTCAGCTTATAGGACTCCATAATGTTACATTTACTGACAGAATTGTTTGTGAGAACTGAGGCTTAGTAAATACCAAAGTAATTAAAAAGCACTATTAATAGCCTCTGTTGATTTTGCCTTTTTTTTCCATGTTTTTATTTTTCTGGGTTTCTTTTTTGTGCAAATCCTCCATATTTCCTGGTTATATTTCACAGATACCTCTGTCTCCATCACAAACACAGGAATTTTGGGGGTTTTGTGCATGAGTAGCTATTTCTTATTTTTCTTTTGGCCTCTTTGGGAAAAAAACAAAAAAACAAAAAAACAATTTTTGGATGATGTATTTGATAATTTCTTCATGTATTTAGATCGTAAAATAGATCACTGAATTGTTTGGATTGGAAGGGAACTTAAAGATCTTCTAGTTCCAACTTTCTGCATACTTATTTGAAGACTGTACTCTAATATATAGGTAATTCTTAATTAAACCACTAAAAGATGCTTTTTCCTACTAGAAAAAAAGAATTTGGTCAACTGAGTTGTAGGAGGGGATGCTACCCAGAGGACTCCTCCTAAGTACCTGTTTTACATTATTTATTTTCAAAAAAAGATAAGCAAGATATTTACCTAATTTACATTAACAGAGATTGTCTCTCTGTCCTGATAATGACTGCCTTTAGTAATAGTACAGCATTAGAAACAGAGGATATATAAATTATCTTCTGGAAAATTATGTGGTTATAAACTGAACTCCGAATTTTTACAAGTGAAAGAAAAGCAAGTTTTTTTTATGGAGAGATAATTTTGTTTCTAGGTATATATAACAAGGAAGCATATTTCATATGCACACACACCAGAATGAATTCTTATGTCCTTTGATATTTCATAGCATCATATTGGTACTCACATAACAATTCCTATGAAAGATGGTAAACTAAACTTCTTTATATATAATATAATATAATATAATATAATATAATATAATATAATATAATATAATATAATATAATATAATATAATATAATATAATAAATATAATATAATAAATATAATATAATATAATATAATATAATATAATATAATATAATATAATAATATATATAATATAATATTGTTTAATTCAGCATAATATTTTAAAAATCATGTCAGTTTCTTTAACTGTATGTATGCACTGTATTGCATTTTATTAAACTATATTCACAAAACTGGAAATAGATTACAATGGAATTACATCCCTAAATAGATTTAAAATATTTAATTTCTTTTTAGAGGAAATATGATATCCTGGTCAGTGCTTGGATGTGCTAATTTTAAAGCATCTGCTTATATCCTCTGAAGCCAGTGCAATGTCTGCTTCAGCACTGCCCTCTAAATGAGCCAAAATTTAGTCTTTTGCAGATTCAGACTCAGCTGTCATGAAATAACAATCCTGATAATCTCAAACATACAGCTTGTTGAACTAACTTTTTTTGCTAAATTTTGACTAAATTTGAATAAATACTGCACATGCCTAGATGTAATTCATAAGAGTGATTTATATTTTGTTACAGTTCTGAAGATTGGTAACATGTAGAATAATTTTCCTGCAGATCAGTAATGTACATATGCTTTATCAATATTATATATTTCTTTTACAGCAATGGAACAGAAACACGCTTGTGTTTCTTTACTTATACACTTACAACATGTACCTATAGGAAGCTGTTATCTGAACTGGGTCTACTTTCTGGCAGGGGGGTTTAAAAAATTCCAAGATATTCTCATGTCATCACTTCAGACAAACTAAAGTGCTTGAAAACTATTAATTCTTTATCTATGGTATGGACTACTTTATTTTTGTTGATAAGCTACCTAAAAACAAATCCATTATTTCACACATGCAGTAGAGTATAAATTTCCAAAACATATGCAATACTTCAAGATAATGTGTTTCTAACACTTGTGCTTATCAGTCCAGTCCTCCCTTTCACAGCTAGGCATAATTCCCAAGGACAATAAAGGGTACTGGATATGTGTTTACCAAAGGGATATAAAGTAATGCCCAACGACTGTACTGAGCCTTAAAAAAATGAAGTCTTGAGTCTTCTGCTACTGTAAAGCTTAATACACAAATTCAGTTTCAGAACAAAGCACAAAACATGGGGTTATCATTGACATATTGCAATTTTGCACAACCATGGCAATGTAAAAAAAAAGCACAACAGTAAGTAAAAATTATATTATGTTACTTTAATTTCTCAAACAGGTTGAAATGTTTTAAATAAATTTGATAATTACACTGACAGCTTAACAGACCTATAAATCCACATACCAGTCATCACACTTCAGCATCATTTGGATCTTACCTGGCAAGTATCAAGCATTGCACTTGGGATACTCTGTGCTGAAGAAATCATAGCAAAACATTAAGTGTCAGAAGAAAAATCGACATGCTGCTAATACAGCAAGAATTTGGTCTTCTTTCCTCTATTGTTAATTCCCAGGGTGTTTTATCTTTACATTTGCCTATTAAGTTTAGCATAGATTTGCTGTGGTATATTATAGATATATGTATTTTAAAAAGTGGTGGTTGCTGTTATGGTTATAGTATACTCTACTGCAATAGTCACAACCCAGTGACAGAGTATGTAAGTGTGCCCATCTTCTGCTCATTACTTGAGAGAAAAGGACATGGGATGCAATAAAGAAGCATTCATCTATTTTTGGTATAATTTTTTAGCATTTCAAGGAGATGAGAAATCAGGACCTACTATGATCTACAGCTCATGGCTGGTGCCAACACTTGTTGGCCAAAATTGAATACAAAGATTAAAATAACTGGTAACTGCAAAATATTCTTTATTACTGTATTAATAATTTGGCTTAAGCCAAGGAGCCTGTGTGTTGCAACAATCTCAGTCACAGAGGAAAAAAATAATTACTGTATTAGAGAGCTTCTTTTTAATCGAGTCATGTGGTGAAACTGTCTACCAACCATGAACAGGGTAAGCACTGCAGGGCAGTTCAGGCTCAGAAAGCAGAGAAGTTATCCTTGTTCTCCATTCCCAGCACCATTACCTACCAGTCTGCCAGGCTTGCCTTGCCCCTCTGAAGACAAGCACCAGCATCCTGCACCTCTTCTTCCAGAGGAACCAGCTGGAGCCAGATGAAGCCTGAAAAGGGGAATCAGTCATTTGGAGCAGAAGAACTGGAAAGGAGACAAAAGCAATGCCTTTCAGACACAAAATTGTAGAAGAATACTAAGCTGAAATGTCTTACCATGAAAAGCATAATTGTCCAATTTTTAATAAACTTTCAATGATTTTTTAAAGCTGAATAGTTGTTGGAAGGAATTTGATACAAATATCCTTTTTCATAATCAAAGATTATGAAATTAATATTATTTGGTATTATTTACTTAATAGGTGAACTTACACACATATGAAGTAGCATCTTCTCTTCCCCAAACATGCCTATCTGTGGCTTCAATGATATGCACATTTTTTATTTACTGTGTCTCCTTTCTCTATCAGTAGGTCTCTGTAACAAGTGCCAGCCCACAACCAGAGATAATGAGGATGTTTTTCTGGGATGAGAATCAAACTCAGTGGATCCTCCTATAAAAATAGGGCACTATCATATACTTGCAGTCTGAAATACACTGATCAAGGATCAATATTCTTCAGGAAACTCCTGTGCAGGTACAGGTAGGGATATAGCTCCTCAAAAGGCTGCAGTAAATCTGATAACAAAATTACTACATATTCTTATCCCACATATTCTTCTTCAGCCTTTACAGGAGTAATAAATATAATTACACAGGGCTCTATCTAAATACATTCTGAAAATACTATGAAAAAGTAATTAAATTGAGTTAACAGAATCCACTTAAAAGAAGAAAACTTCAGTCTCATAGAAACCAGATATTTTATTAACACATTTTTATATTGCATTAAATACATTACATTATGTCAAAAGTCTTGTCAATCCAAATAGGTTTAATAATTAAATAAACTATTTCATGTCCCAGTAATATCTCTAGCCTATTATTAATAAGATAGAGCCTGCAATTTATGACATCTTTGTTAATCTTCCCTCTGGGATCATACTTACCATATACTATATGTTGTGCATTAAGTTAATCTTTTACTTATTTTTAGGTATTTGCTATTGCTTTCCTTATAAGATCCTTTAGAGGTTTTTATAAGGAAAGCAATAGCAAATTGCTAAACCTATTCTCCTCACCTGGCAAAGAGAAATGTACATTTAACCCACCAAAAAAAAAAAAAATAAATAAAAAACCTAACAGTTTTAACAGAGCTTTCAACATCTGTGGGGTGTTAGAGATAGGAGAAGAACTCAGCAAGTGGGTCTAACACTCCTCAGATATAATGTCGTGCTTTTTCACTGATGCAGTGTGAGAGGCACATTCCCTTCCATCTACCGTAAGGAAGCTAGACAGGTGCATAAATCTAGCAAACCCACAGCAAGTTATAGAAGCAATCATGCACACCCAAGAGCATCTGCTGGATTTTAGCTTTTCCGAGCAAGGTCCTTCCCACCACTTAAGGCTTGCTACAACCCAGTTCCACATTACCTTTCTAAACAAGCTTCATTTTGCCCTGGACTAGACCTAGTGTGTAATGAGTAAATGTGTCACTATACAGTCCCCTTAAAACTCCCAGAAGTGTTTTATTAAACACAAAATTTTGTTACCAATTCTATACAATATATCCTGTACATTTCTGCTGTGGAGAGATGTCCCTGAATATTAAAATTTTTAAGTACTTTGGTATTTAGGTTATTTTTCAAACACAAAACTGTTGCTCAGTTGTTCAGAGACCTTACTGTTTGTGCCCTAATGCAGGTCCTGATGACAAAACAGCAGTTTGTAAGATGGCACCCAATTAACATTGCTCTTCCTCCAAAAAGTATTTATAATTCCTAGTTCTGGTGTTTTCCCAACACTTGTTGTGTGTGTGCATGTGTATACTTCCAAAATTCACTTTTCACTGTTGCACTTGTTTTTCAAAAATATGCCTTCACAGGGTATTTCATTGTGATTATTATTGCTTAATAATATCTTTTAGCTTAAAAAATATTTCCTTGGGTCAACTTAATAGTAGAAGGCCTATAGCATATCTGATGTGTGGGTAGAAACACACATGCAGCAGCATAAGACAGTGAATATGCACAGACTGATCCATAAAGTCTTAATACATAGCCCTGGTAAATTGAAGTTTAGAGACTTTCAGAGCAACAAGTTTCTCAGTGCCCTTCCATACCCGTATCTTTCATGATCTCTCTGACCTGTTTTTGCACCATCCTCTGAGTTCTGAGGCTTAATTACACATACTGTGGACTAACACTTTTCTCTGGTTTACACCAGCTGGCTGATCTTTCATTTTCTACTCTTGCATACTTTTATTGTGAGAAGAAAAAGAATGAGAAGTGATTATTCACTCTTCTATATTTTTCATATAACTGAGTGTATTTATATGAATGTGCATAAAATAAATGGTAACCTGCCTTCCCATTATTTATGAACTGAACAATATTAATCAATTCAATTTCTCCTTTTGTAGAAGCAGCATTACTCCCAGGATCAAGGACCTTTAATCAGTTATGGTTTCTTTGTCATTGTACTGTTTACTGCATGACTTAACAGAGTATACTCAGTTACAATTTTACTAGATTCTGGGTGAACTGTAGAAAAGTATGATAGAGTTAGAATGCATGCAGTGTCAAAAACACAAGTGTAGCATGGATTAGATTAATGCCACAACTACTTTTATTTTTGGGTTTTGTATTTTGTTCTTTTTCTTTGTATCCCTCCATCTTGAAAAAAAGGGACATTTTGCTTGTTCAAAAAAATATCTACTCATGCAATATACAGACTTAGATCCTGTTAAAAAAAAAAACTCACCAAAAAAATGGGGATAAACTTTATTTTCTCTTTCTCTACCTTTCTGAGAGGTCTACTTACCTCTCAAAAAAAAAAAAAAAAAAAAAAAAAAAAAAAAAAAACCAAGCAACTTTCTGGTGATACCAGGTATAAATTTAACACAGCATGAGGAACTGTGAGGAACTGTATTGATCCCAATTTTTTCACAATAGATTCCTTTCATTCAATTTATATGTAGATGATGGGTGGGGAAAAAATATTTTACCAACAGGAAAGTGTGCATGATTTTCCTTTTGCAAGTTATGTGTCAGCTTGTCATCTGCTAGCTTTCATTACAGAAGAAAATGTGGTTGATCTGAAAAAAAGTTAAAAAAACTTTTCAGAGCATAGCCAGTTATTTTTCCTGCCATTAACCCATCTTCAACTTCATCCTCATCAGAGGCTTTCCATAAATTTATATATCACTTCTTCCCTGTTCTTTCTTGCAGAATTTTTCTAATAAAAACACTTAATATTTCAACTGAGCATAGCTGTGCTGACTTGGGAGGTCTTCTTAAGTATCAAGACTCTTGTGTTCTCATAACAGAATATCCCATTTTCTGTTAGTAGAGAAACATTTAGAGAAGCTACAGCCTCTTAGATCCATGACTTTCTGCTTTTGCATATGTGGCACTGAATATATTGGCTTTTATTGCCAGCATGTCACATTGCACTGCATATCTAATATGTTGCTCCCAGAATATCTTCCAATGTTACTGCTGCTGTGGATTTTCCCTCATTGATTCACACTGCTCTAAGTTTAATGTATTAGTATGCTTTTTGTGAGTAGTGGCTTGCTTTGTTATTTCCTGTCACATTTCTCCCTAGGGCCTTTGCATTCTGTTTCTGTCCTCAATAGTATTTGTGACTCCTCCTAATTTAGTATTTGTGCATTTCATTAACATGCTGTTTATTCTTTCTTCCAGATTGCTAATGAAGATGTTAAATAGGAGCAATCCTGAATCTGCACCCTTCATTACCCTACTAGATATTTTTCCCCTAGTCACTCTCATAATCTTTTGTTTATAGTCTTTCAGCCAGTTTTAACCCACATGCTCCTATAAAATCCATTGCAATTCATTTTCCATTTATGGCTGTAAAAAAACACTGCGGGGAAAATTTCAAGAACATATGGATACAACCTTGATCCTCTGAAAGTCATAAGGATTGCTGAAAAAAAATCCCATAGGTAAACCTGGATTTTCTGTATATCACTTATATGTCAAGGAATAGAAGATTTTAAGAATCAAAATGAGGGTGGTGTTTGAGACTATGTGTATTGATCCTGCTGTATTCCTCCTGTATGTACAGTTATATTTAAAGTTATTATTTATATATTTTCTGAATTTTATGACAAAAGCTCCATCTTCAATGCAGTAGATTTCTTATATATTAACATGCAAAGACCTAAAATAATATTTTCTCTTTAAATTTTAGTCATTATCACATATGGTAGGTCCAAAGTTAGATATCAATTTGTTAAAAACAGCATTTAGCTTTATTATTTCATGGAAATATGTGTTAATAATGTATTTAATTAATAATGTATTAAAAATTATCTTGTTTGTTTTTTAGCTAATACTTTGCCATTTGGAATCATGCAAGCTAGGTGAGAGAAACAGATGTACTGTGGATTGAAGCTCTGTGAGAAGATTTTCACTCAGAGTACAGTTCACATCCCAGACTGAAACAAACTTAATTGTGCTCACTGGGGTAAATTGTTCCTTTGTTTACAGCGCAGTGCCCTCATTGATTTCAAGCTCAATATAGCAGCTATGTTTAGGCTTGTGTACAATGCTGGGATGTACAGGATCTTTTATGAAAATAGAATACTTCAAATTTATAAGACATTGATGTTAGACTTGAAAAGGAATTTTTTTTTTTTTGAGACAGTCTTTTAGCTTTACATGATTGCTTCTGTAGAATTAAGCAGTCCATATATATTAAAATAAAAAAGTCCAGCTAAAAATAGCTTTGTTTTTGGCACTTCAAAAGGTCATATATCAAAGAACTAATTGTTACAGCTTTTAGATGTTACAATTGGCTTTTTTCCTATATTGATTTCTTTTTTTTCTTCTGAATACAGAAGAAAAATTTCTTCTGAATACAGAGAATAATTCTCTTCATTTTGTTACAGCTTTTTTCTGGTTGCACAAGTTCAGTTGACATAGACAATACTTACTTAATCTTAGATTAAGACTTTCCTCAGGACTTTTACTGGTTTTTCTTCACAGTATCTCTTTTCTCTCAGATCGTCATTTAGCTCTTAGTCTCTCTGCTGAAGTCATTGTGGCAGATGTGTGTCACGTTAGCAGCTCAGCTACACATCTAGCTTTGAACTGCAGACAGAGCCACCAAGAAGAGTGAAATGCTGTCCTTGCTGTTGACCATGCTGACATGGCTAACTAGTCAGGAGTGAGTACTCAACACAGCTAACATAGAGGCCCTGTATTTCTGTAAGGCATTTTGCAGTCACAGAGGTGTTAGCTGAACCCCAGAGAGGAAATAAGGTTACTGCAGTTGTCAGTCATGTTGCTAAATCATCTGGTAGATCCTAATTTGATTTCTGGTAGTTCCTAATTTGATTTGATCCTAACTTTGATTTCTTTTACATTCTTGAGCAGCCCATGGAAATAAGGATAATAATTTATTGTGATTCAGTTCTTATTGCTTTCAGTGCTAGAGGGCTTCCCTCATAACTGAACACATACTTCTTTGTCTTTCCAGGTTGCAATCTAAACTCCACAGACAGAGGAAACCCCAGATTTGTGGCAGAGGCTCTATTTCTCCTGCACAAAATGAAAGCCTTCTCCAATCTTGAGTCTTTCACCTGCTCAGACTACAAACTATTCAGTGCAAGGATTGTACTTTGCACTGCAGTGACTGTTCTCTGTTCTCAGACTTCTTGCCCTTACCATGATACAAATAAGAATACCAAAATACCTTGGTGATCCTTCTTACCACATTTGAGAGGTTATCACATTTGAGTGGTAGAATCACTGGAACAATGTCCAAAACATGAGATATGGTCACAGACCATACATTAATTGTCTGTATGCATTATCAAATTTTTTTGTTGTTATTACTATTGAGTTTTTTAACAGAGGAGTTTACAGAGGCATCATATTTCTCACACTTGGTTCCAAAATAATTTCATTTTTGTTGTGAACAAATGCACAGACTTCATTTCACTCCAAATACTCCAGTTCCCAAGAGTATGTTGGTTCTCCCTCTGACTATCCTCTGTGGAACACAGCAGAATGTACAGCAGGGTGTCATCTCTGTCCTTCCTCCCAGCTGACAGTTGCAGTGAATTCCAGAGTCTGAAGTTGTTCTCCTGTTGAAGTCCATGGAGGCACAACATTGTGCTCTTCACTGCAGGGGTAAGAAGGCAAGCAGCTAGCTGTGCTCTACAGCCCAGCAGGGAACAGGCTGGCTTGTGTTCATTGCCCATCCTTTTTCCACACCAGCTGTTTCAGGCCAGTGCTAGAGGGAGGACATGTTGCTGTCTTCCAGCAGGTACAGTCAGTGTTGCATATGGCCCTTTGGAGGCTGAATCCCTTTGGGACTTGCCACAGATGTAAGTCCCTTCTGCACCATCTCTTTCAATGTATTGGTTGCACTAAAAAGGTTACAGCCTAGATCCAAGTGCAGAAGGCCATGAGGACATATATCTATAGGAAATATAACTCCAGGTTCATACAAAATACCTTTGCAAAGGAAAGTATTTTAATAATATTCTAAATATATTTTTTTTTTTCAAACACATAGATTTATTTAAGTCTCAAGAGAGGAACATTGGACTAACCTGGCAACACTCTATCATAGTGGAATGGCATAAGACTCAATTCTACATTATTATGTATAGGTGCACACATACAGACATATTGTGTTTCTATTCACACATCTGCATATAATTGTGTGTGTGCATGTGTATGTAAAATTTGTGATTTTGGTCTCTGTTAGCCTGGGAATCTCCTTAATACATTCTATCTCACAATGAATCCATGAACTATAGAGTCATTCTCTGAAATAATCTGCCTTGGATGCGCTACTTCCAGCAATAATTGCCAGGCAGATGGCGGTGGTAAATTAGGCAATATTATTGGTAATAACAGTTAGAAGCTTCAGATTTTCTGAATGGCATATTCATGTAAAGACTTTCCTAAACAACATCTTTCATCACAAGACCATCATCCAATTTCATCTTTCCTCCATTTTCTGGAACATTTCATTAGTATTTGTTCTATCTTGTTCTGTCTTTTTTTAGTGATTGCTGTGGTTGTGTTGTTTTTAAATACCACCTACTTCCCAATAACTACTCTGTTTACTTATTACCACCAGCTCTCTCATCAATTGCTATCAATACCTATGCTTTAGAAAGGGAAAGCACATAAAGTTCCAGACTTTAACAAACATAACATAAAAACATTTGCAAAATAATGTAGGCAGAAATGCTTCTGGTTGCTATTACTTCCACTGCAAATAATGCCATCTGCTTATCATTATGCCCCAGTGCATGCTATCTTACATGTGGACAGAACTTGTAATGTGTTTCTGTCTCTGTAGGAAACAGCTTGAAAACTACGCCCTGGAATAATGTCATGAAGAATACCCTCTTGGCTCTTTCCAATTAATTTCTCAGCAACAATTTACAATAGAAAGCTGTAGTTAAAAGGCAACAAATACTGACTTGACCTTTTAAATTGAAATTCCCATATTTTAGTTTTTCTGTAAGGAAGAAAGAGAGTTTTCACACAAATAAAGCATGAGCAGTAGCCAGCAATAAACCCAGAAGTTTGTGAAAAGAACATGAAATATATGAGAAAATGCTAACAAGTTTGCATATTTAATGTTAGTATGAATGGCAGGTCACAAATCTGCAAAAGTGTCACACATTTAGATGTGGCTTTGTCTGTTATTTTTCTTTAACTGTCATACAGACTATGAATTAAATCTCACAGGATTTTATGTTTCCATGCTTAGGAATGTTTCATTCAATTGGTTATTCCAGTTCAATTATCTTTGTATTATGTAGTATTTGAAATACCTTAAGATACTCTGTGTGTGTGTGTGCGTGTGTGTGTGTGTGTGTGTGTGTGTATGTGTGTATGTGTGTGTGTGTTTTATGGCTAAATAGTCTATAAATTTGGTATGCTTATGGACTTTTGTATCTGTCCTTTCCATGCCAGTGTTGTGTTCTGGCATAAAAGACTCAGGAAAAGAGACAGGTCTCATTAAAACATTTTCAGGAGACAGAAAGGCTTTAAAATAAACAAAGAGTTAGGGTGAGTTTTTTTCTGGTTTTTGCACGGAAAAAAAAAATAGGGCTTGAATGAAAAGGAGGGAATGGAAAAAAATGAGGGTGGACAACTTTCCTAACAACCCACTGTCTTTGTTTCCCAACAATTATATTTCCACATTTACAGACTCACTGTACAGCTGACAGTGGTCATTTCTCACTAAACTGTGAAAAAAATTTTGCTTTATCTGCTCAGACAAGATGAAAGGTGTATAAGGAACTTAGATTAAATACTGAACTCCAGAGGTCTGTCTTTACTTTCTCTGTGAAACTTCCAATTTGATTCCACTTGAGATGAGGCAATGGTCAATGGTTCCTGGCGAACATTCATCACAGGCTTCAGAATGAATCAGACATTTCTCATATGGCATATTTTATATTTAGAATGTCAGAAAACAGTCTGGAAGATTTCCTGCAGGCAACAATCAGCCTGTCCTGTATCTCTCTCTAATTTAGAATTTAAAACATTTGATTTTTATAAGCTCAGTAGTTTCAATGTGATGAAAATAGATAAATTGTTTCTTCTTCAATAAAAAAAGTTTCTCCAGTCTTGTAGAGTTTCTGACCCATATTGACTCTTTGCTTCTGATGTGCTTTAAACAGTGCAATGGTTTTTTCATGTCTCAACTAGGCACTAAGCAGGGATTTTTTTATTAAACATTACGATGAGATTTTTGTCTAGCAGTAAATGCAGTGAATCATTACCCCATATTCCTTTCACCCACAATAATTGAGTTTTACTAAATGAAATCTTTTTGAATATGTAAATGATCTATTTCTATCAAAATTAAATGGAACTAAAACTGAGCTTAATTAGCTCATATTCCAGAATGTAGCAAAATAGCTTTTCAGGATGTGAAAAAATCTGATGTATTCAAATACTTTTGTTTTCAAAAATGGGCCATTTGTAGACAGAATTCAAGTCACATCTGGACCAGCTGTTCAGATCATAGCTCTACTCACTCAAAATCACAAGAACACCAAATTTAAGTCAGAATTCTTTCTGCAAAGGAACTTCTGTTTTAATACAGTGGACTGCTAAACCATGCCTGTGACTCCAGGTTGCATTCATAAAAAAGAAAACCCACAGGGTTGCAAGCAGCTCTCTCTAACTGATTGGTTTTAGGCAAACTAGAATATTTCCCTGCTATCTGAACTGAGCAGGATACTGTGGACAGTGACAGAAGGAAAAAATTGTCAAATATTTGCAAATATTTGCACCTGCCGTCTTCCAGTGGTCATTCAGTTGCTCAAGGTGTGTCTACAGAGACAAGTCAAGACGTGTGCCTGAGCTGCTCATACTTGTAGCTGAGTCCAACTCAGCCTGGAAGCCTCAGAGGTGGTGCAGGACACTGGGTAATGCGACAGAGTAACCTCAGCAGAGCTTATTTCCTAAGTCAGAGCTCTGAGCAACATGCTACCAGCTACAGCTTCCAGGCCACACCTGTCTCATGTCCAGTAAGCTCTGAGCAGGGATACCCAGCTGTCCATACCCATCCACTTATGTCATGTGCAGAAGACACAGACATCTTGACAATGTAATAAAATGGTGTCATTGTGGGATTAGCATCTGTCTGTCTTTGAAAATAAGCTCCCTTGGCTTTGCTTCAGAATTAACACAGCAGCCTTTGTGCTGCCACAGGGTTGATAAGCACAATTGCATGCCACTGGCATGACCTACTTACTAAATGGACAATACACAAACACAAGCACTCCCACTTCATTTGCACTTTGTGAAAGTAATTAAGGCAATGTATATAAATGCAGGCTAAAGATTTAGTTACCCTAAATATATAATAAGGGTCTGTAACAACAGATATCTTTGAAAAGAAGTGAGGATCTACAAAGCATTGATAATATTTTTCAGGAGTCTAAATATATATTAAGGAGACTTTGATCATACACAGTCATTATCTTTACTTAGCTTTCATTACAGGCATTAAAAGCAGTGCTGAGGAACTAAAGAGAAGGTATTTTTCTCTCAGACTGTCTGGAAGTTTGGCACAGTGACTGGAAGGGATAAGTTGGAGCCATGTCCCCATCTCCTTCCTGCACGGAGTATGAACCACTTCCACATGGTCTCCACTACACCAGAGCTATTAATATTAATCATCTGAAGCATATTAAAGACATGAGCACTTCCTAAAGACTTACAGTCCTGAGGTCTCTTGCTCCTTGGCAAAAGATCTGATCAAACATCAAACATCAATAAAATTTTGAAATTAGGCTGCTTGTAATAACACAAAAAATGGTGTTAATAACAACTATAATATGGAAACAAGAAGCCTGCATTCCACTTCAGAAATATGTGTCATATGTAGGATAAAATACAAAGCTAAAAAAATCTTTATTATAGTAACTGTAATATTTCTTTGGTTTTAAATGTAAATATCAGAAAGAAGAAAAAACTGCTTTCAGCATAATTTAAGTTTTTCTGATAATGGTCAATTCTATAAAACAGAGCTAACTCACCCAGTACAAATAATAAAGATAAATAGGCAGAGTCTGTCAAAATGAAATCACCCCTTGCTGTGTAACAGGGAGGCTTTTAGTGATATGGTTGAAAGTGTACTCAGAATAGAAGCTCTCAAATAAAGAAACAGAATTTATGAAGTTTTCAGTGAGAATTTGGTCTCTCAGAGGCCTTGTGCATTGCTATTGATTTTCGTAGATTTGAGCTATTATATCATCTGGGGCTCACTTCAAATAATCTACTTCATCCTACCTGCTTGCTGAATTTCATATCTCACCTTGTCTTTCAGAACACAAACCCAATGAAAGGGGTCCTGTCATATTAATACATTTGTTTAGTACATACTTCGCAAGGGTCCTTTACTGAAAGTCATGTAGACAACAGTGCTAGCTGTGATTTGCATTGCATTTTCCTATACTCAAATCCAAGACTGTTGCCTAGCAAACCTGGAACTAAATCACTAAGACTACAAAGAGAAAAACAAGGTATTAATACCTATCCAAACCACTAAAATAAACAGAAGTCACATCCTTGTTGGAGTGAAGGAACTCTGCTTTTCACGAGGAGCACTCTCCCTCTTACAGAAAACAATTTACCAACCACATTGAAGCATTTTCAATGGCAAAACCAACATGAACAAACATCAAAAAACCTTAATCTTAGTAGAAAATCTGAAGCCCTTAGGCAAAAGTAGTTAAAAAGAACAGTTCCCTTGGATGGTGGTGTGCAGGGAGCCACACAGACACAGAGAAAGGTTTTTCTACAAACTAACTTTTGTCTAGGGTGGCCACTGTCTTTCCATGGACTCCACCTGCAGTCAGCAGAGAAGAGAGAGATTCCCTCAAAATGGCAAACCAGAGCCAGAGCCAGATCTAAATTTAACTTCTCTGAATTGCTCTCCTGGGAGATTTTTTCTCTTCTCAATGAATCTTCTCTTCATTTTTTCTCTTCTCAATGAAGAGCTTCTGGAGGCATATTATTAGCCCCAGGTAAAGGGAGAATACTGAAGAGAACAAGAAGCAATGGGACAATAAACTTGGAGTTTTGTTAGTTTTGTTTCCCTCATTTGACACCTTTGTTAATTCTGTTAAATAACTTGAGCTGCAAACAAAAGGAGTATCTTAAGTCAAATTACACTTGTAATTTTCCATTCTAAAATCTGTTCTATTTCCTCAACCTGTAAGAATTGATTTTTTTTACATTTATTGTGGAAATCAGAATTTTAAATAAGCCTTTACTTTACTTTTTTGGTATATCAAATCGAATAAAAGGATAGAATGGTCTTATTTAAAAGAATATGACTTTATACTAGACCCTTACAATGTTAAATGATCTCTTAAAATTCTTTAGCTTATTATATCTAGTTCATGAAATGAACCCTAATTGCCTGCTAGTAGCAACCTGACATGACACAGTATACACTGCTGCAGGAATCCATCTTGTATTTAAGGCACCAGATAGATTAGTCAGTTGTACTTCAGTACCAAAAGGATTGTTTCCTGACTGAGAAGCCAGACTCAAATAAACCAGACTGCCTAAAAATCCTCTGATGCTCTTTGCAGATAGCAGCAGATATTTTGAAAAGTGTGGAGTCTGCGTCTGAAAAAGAACCCTCCAATAAGAATTGCCATCCTGTAACAAGAAAGCCATTTTTGACTAAACCATTCTTTGCTCTAAATAGAATGGCCTGAATTTCCTACATATAAGGTATACTTTCCTTATCAATATGCATGGATTCATGTGGATAACTCCTATTAAAACTAATGGAAGTTAAATGCATCAGTCCCTGAGTATTACTATTAAAACACACCTCACTTGTACCCATAATGAGCATTAAGATTAAACTTGCTTCATTGTCTTCAGCAGTCAATTGTTAGTAATTTTAAATGTCAATAATCATTATTCACCTTCTCTAAAATACAGCTGTTAGGAGACAGGGAGTTTTCATTCCTCAGCAAGTCATAAAGCAGAACTAGTCCTGAACACTGCTACAGCAGAGAGACATGGGATGTCTCTCTTCAAAACACAGGATGCCGTAATGTTGGTGAGCAGTTTATCAAAAGTATGTGAGCATTTCCAGGAGCAGATTGATTGGAGGTGGGACTGGAATATGTGCATCTGTCTTCATGTGATGAAAATTTTCATGGATTAGTAAAAGGGTGTTTAGAAACTTTAGGTGCTTATTAACATTTTAGAAGTGACTAATATTGTAATTTATCTATTTTCCAGTTAATCACATTCTGTCAATAAATTAATAAACTGTTTCAAACCTGATTTGATTTAAACCACATGAGTTGAGAAGGGTTTTCCCTTTAACCTTAAATAGTGGATAAATATACCAAAGTGAGGCACAGACTCTGTTTAACAAGGAGGTCAAATCACACTGATGCCTGTGAGTATTCAGTTTGTGGTCCATTCTAAGCAAAAAATATGTTCAACCTGAGCAAATTTTAACACTGAGAGATAATTGCAGGTCAGAGGTTTCAACACCACACACCCAAAACCTGTCCTTTCCCGCTTTGATTGGAGGGTGCAAATGTGACCTCAACAAAGCACCCACTGCTTTTGTATATGGCATTTCTTTGAGTCATTAGCCTTTAACATTGGGGTCTCTCACATCTTTCTTGACCTGCTGGCCACACTCTTATGATGTACCTCAGGATGCCATTGGCTCTACTGGCCACAAGATCACACTGCCAGCTCATGGTCAACTGGTCATCCCCCAAAATGCAGAGCTGCTCTCTAGAAGGTGAGCCCCAACCTGTGCTGGTACTTGGGGTTATTCCTCCCCAGGTGCAGGACCCTGCACTTGCTCTTGTTGAACCTCATTAGGGTTCTCTTCAGTGTCTGTTCCATTGTAAAATTCTTTTGTTTCCTTACAAATTCAAGTATGTGCATCACCTGCTTCTGAGATTTTGCAAAGCACGTGACTTCTAAAAAAAAAAAAAAATCAGTGATTAAGAAGGACTTTTTTCTTTAAATAAAATATATTAGAAGTTACAAAAGGAAAACATCATTTTTTATATTTTTATTATTTTTTAACTGTAGCCTAGAGAGATTTTTCTCTTCACAGAGTAGAAAATTGAATTATTCTGAGCACTTTCTCTTACCTTTCCTCTCAATTTTCTACAAGCAATGGAGCAATCATTAAAAAACCGTAGAGTCTACAAAGATGAAAAAAAAAAGACGTTGTGTAAAGCTAAGAGGAAGGTTTAATAAAAACATTGCTTATACCTTTTTCTTTTTTCTCTTTTTTTCTTTCAAGCCAGAGACACTCATCCAGTAATAGAATCTGGGAACAGAACACAAATCCCATCCAAGAGGCAGAAATTGTAATGATGTTAAAGTCTGATGTTCATCATGCCTCTCAGTTAGTGAATGGCAGCAGAGCAGTAGCAACTATACAGCAACAAATATCATGCAATAAACTATTTTTTAGTGAAGGGCTGCTTCAGTGTGTGATACATAAATATAATTAGAAGTGCCCTCATTTGCAATAAATATTTAAACATTCTATTAAAAAAAAAAGGAAAAGAAACACAAATTGAGGCCCCATTGCCATGATTTGTTTTTAAAGCTAAGATTATGTATCATTAAGCTGGCAAAATGCAAGCCTGAGAAAATGTTGCTGGGGCGATTCTGTCCTCTTCTGCTTTTTCTTCTTCTATTTTTTTATGTAGCACTGCTCTTTAACTCTTGACATTTTCTGTCAGCTCTGATTCTTAGCAAATACATACATAATCACATTTGAAAAAAAGGCATATTGGTGCATAAGATGCAAGTGATAGAGGGATGAAATTCTCTGTTGTTCAAATCCCCATAACTTAATTGCTTTCCACAGAGTTTCATCACTTTGGCCCTGCTAAAAATCTGGCCTCACAGTTTTAATAAAGAAGAGGCAGAACAAAAAAACTGAGAAAGAATAAAAAAAAGTTGTAATGGAGTTCTCCATGTTTGCAGCCTGTAGTTACCCTAACCAATAGTTACCCTAAACTTAAATGAAAAGGAACTTAATTTTCTCATTTATTGTAAGCTGAAAGTGAGGGAGGAGGGAGGAGAAGAGAGGCAAGGAATGTGCTTTCTGTATCTATAGGAAGGGTAGTTCAGTGCACAGGCAGACGCTGTTATTTCCACACTCATGGACTCAGCTCTGCTTTGTGCTGCAGAAATGTAGCATAGTGAGTAAATTTGTGGATCAAAGCTAACATTTAGCCAAAATTTGCCTCTAATCTTAGTTGCCTACTCCCTCTTCTGCCCTTCTGGCCCCAGCCTCTGGCACCCAGCTTCCCTGTGCAGCAGCTGGGCAGAGGCAGGACTTGCACCCCAAGCTGCCAAGACAACAAAAGAGTAGCAAACCCGTTCTGCTCTTCTCTGGCCTCCAAAGTGATGCTACTCTGCACTGTGATCAGAGCATTCAACCCTTCCTAAGACAGATTTTCTTTTTCCTCATTTTTTTCCCTTAAAATACAGATAGCTGAAGCAAAATACAACCCCAGATCCCATGACACAGTCACATAGAGGAAATATTTAGTGCATTTCTTCGCATGTCCTGAACTGGGAGATTGATTTCATTCTATTTGTATCTGTATTTGTATTTTTTCTTACCAGTAGATCCATGTATCTATTTTTGAAGATGCAACAGGGAAACAAATCAGAGCTCATGTCCAATAGTTCTTCAGATAAGGTTGTGCTAAAGTGCAGAAAGAAAACCTAGTGAGTCACCAGTCTAGAAAACAGAAATAGTGTGAAGAAATAATTGAAAGAGGGCATCAGGATCACAGGATGGGATCTTCTTTTTATACACTGAGTGTCTACAAACAGGCATGTAAAATTTGTGCCCCCTATAGATATTACAATGTATTTTTGACCATTTTGTGAAGCTATCTGCCCTGTTAGCAAAATTCTGAACATCTTTGCATGCAACTTTTAAATTAGCCTAAATCAGTTTAAGTGAAAAGCCTGAAAAGCTTTTGATCAGTTCAGTATATGAGTTGCAAAGCTGACATTAGGCTCCTTCCTTCAAAGCCTTAATTTGATATGTTACAGGTACCACAGAGAAATCAGCAATTAAAACCAAAGTTGATACCTTCAATATGAGAGGGGAGAAAGCCTAAATACCATCTGAACTGCACTGTTTTCTTGAAAAATGAAAAATAAGACACTGCAGGTTTGCTTTCTTTGGTCTTTGAAGTTTTGTGTCTTCTTTAAAAAATTAGAAAACCTCCCATTAACCTCTGAACAAAATTGAGTACTGGCCTCAAGTCCACTTTATTTTCCTGAGAGCAGATATGATTATATGGATAAATCCAGTTGTGAACTTAATAAGCTTTGGCAGAAAAGGGACTGAAGGAAGGTGAGCAACAAAACAAGCCAAGAAAAATACCCAAATTAACCTTCAACCCTTTCAGTGACATCTAAAGATGCTAAAGGAAAGTTTGTGAGTTAATTTCACAGGGATGTAGATCTCCATTAGTGTAAGCAGCAAGTGGGAATTTACAAAGTAATATAAAATATACTGTGGAGAGAACATTTTAGAGAACATTTCATAGGAGTTCTTTTTTGACCTCTCTTTAAGCCCTAGTTTGTAGTTCAGCTATTTTGTTATCTACTCGAAGAAACATATGTTCTGTGGAGGGCATCCCACTGGACTGAAATAAGTTGTGCAAAGTGGGAATCAGCTTGTCCATTCCAAAAAGTCATTTTAAGGGGATGTTACTATGGAAAAAATTGACCTAACTACATTAACACCCACATTCCTGGAACATTAAGGGACAAAGCTCAAAAGAAGTGTAACGTGGAAAACAGGGGAGAAACTATAATTGCTGCAATTAAAAATTGTATGGCAATGACACCAAGAAAAATGGAGTCTTTGCTGTGCTTCTCAGAGAAGAGTTAATGCCCAGAAATCACTCTTTGGGCCACTGCTGTTCTAATAATAATGCATGCTCTCACTTATAAGATAACCTCATCTATTGTTTCTGATTGGATTGTAATTCAAAGAGAGATTACTTAAGTTACCTCATTATTTGGTGATGCTGCCTATCTCCAATTAGCCATGCTCATGTTTGGAAATAGAGACTACCATTTACCAGCAGCAGTTTGGGGAGTATTTTGCATTATAATGTTTCTCACATGTACTGTATGCAATCATTGTCAAAATAGCCAGGAGGAAAAATATACATTAACTTAGTGAAATAAACTATTAAAAATGGTGTACTCTGTCTGCTTGCCAACTGCTTTATACCCACTGGTACTTGTTTTGAATGCTATAAACAAAAAAAATATCAGTGCAGAGCAGATAGAAGGATGGAGAAGGCAGAAATCAATGTCATCAGAGCTTACAGTAGGTTTTTCTTTCATGACAGTTATGAGTTGGGGAATCACACTTTATCTGAGTAGGTTTGGAGCAAAGGGTTAGGGAAAGATCCAGCTATGATGGAAAGCATTCAGTATGTTCACCTGGAGATAATTCACAGCAGCAAACCTAGTGAGAGAACTAAAAGATAAAACACAGGTGAGGAAAAAACAACCCTTAAGCAGGTTGCAAAGCCTTTGATTGCCATTGCCTGAGGTGCCTGTGCAGGGTGGGCTCTGCCCAGCAAGGTTATTCTGCCTCTTTCTGGATTCATGATTTTGCATGACCACCTCCTGGTGTAAGGACCAAAGGAGCCCTGGCAGCCTGGGAGCACCACAAGGAAGCAAGAGGAGGAAATAAACAATTCTATGGATTTACTGTTTTCATTATTCTGAGCTTGTAGGGACTGAGGGCATCACCTCTCCAGCCTTTCAGTCACCAGAGGCTGACACCAGATCTGTCAGACCTGCCATGGCAATGGTCCCATCTGACAGTTCTGGACCACTGGGACACACTGTGCAGTAGAAATGAGATTGTAGAGAAATAAGTAGGTTTTAGGCTTTGTTTTGTTTCACAGATATGTGCCAGGCTTCCAGGTCCCAAACTATTCCAATAATAGGCAGGAACTTTGTGAGGATGGGTGAGGTGAAGGTGCAATTGTCCTTTTCCTACAATTAATCCAGCTGTATCAGTACTGTTTTCTATCCTCTTCCAATGAGCATCTGCAGTGTCAGCAGGTACCTCTATGATAATGGATTCAATTTCCAGTGGCTGTGCCTTTGAACTGCTTGCTTTCTTCCGTGTTAAGGTGATTATTGTTGCCATAGCTACCACAGACTGCTATGAAACCTTTGAAGAATGTAACCATATGAAGCCAAGGTGTTCCCATCACATCTTCAATATATACAGAGATTCCTTGAGTGTTCCCACAGGGTTTCGCTAGCCGGGTCCTTCCCCAGGGAAGCATAACCCTGGCAAACAAGGGATATATGAGCATGGAGAGAGCTGAGTGTGTGTTTTTCCAAAGATCATTGGAGTTTCCCCTGCTTCCTTTCTCACAATGTGTGCCAAGGATACATCAGGAGATCCCACAGAAATCTGCACCAGCTGGGTGCAGGCACTTATTATCCAGTGCACTGGATTTCCCAGGCACTTAAGTGATGTTCTCTGCTTTTACTAAGCAGTTTGCTTGTACTGCAATCAGTGCTGAACTTAGAGCCATTTTTCTCTTTCTGTTACAGCTTTGCACCTATCTTCATTGAGGTTTCTTGGGCAACAGTGGCAACAGAACCTACTTGGAACACTTGGATTGTCAGTGGGTTGAACATTTTGCTCTAATGCTATTCCTGTGATGTGTGACATGGGCACACAACAAAGAAACAGGGGAGGTTGTAAGTAAATAATCAGTCCATTTCTGTCCCAGAACTTGTTTCCCAAAGAAACAAATAACTTTCAACAATCTGAGTAAAAAACAATCCCTCATGTTATCATGTCTGTCTCTATTGCTCATTTGATCCAAATCAACACCTCTCCAGGGGTTCTACCATATGCTTGCAAATGTGCTGGAATTTTGTATTAAAAGCTATCATTCTCTATTGACAAAACCATGTAGTAACATAACAAGAAGCTTATGAATTTGTGAAGCTCAGAAATCATCACAATGTAAGACACTACTGCATCAATATTTATAAGTACTCAAACCACTCTTGCAAGTATGCTTCCACTCTTACTTCAACCACCTCTTCCCTGGAGCAAGGTGGCGCTTCCCTCTCTTGCATCAATTTCACAAGCTGTAAATAATGGGAATTACATTCCTTCCCCATCTCAAGTAAAGGTCTTAAAGAGCTACAAAGGAAAAAAAATGCATAAATGGAGGCTGTTACTGCCATATGAAAATATTAAAATAAATTGCTTCTTATTTATGTGGGTTCCATTTCTTGTCAAAACCCCAAATTTTTGCATCCCACACAATATTGGAAATTATATCTTTTATACTATATATTTTCCACTGCAGAAGCCATAAGCCCTAATTGATTCCTGGCTTCAGTGAATAATATCAGATTGGATAAGTGTAGGAAACAATAAGAGGGTAGTGTAGCTGAGATCAATACAGCTTGCTTCTGAGCTCCACGACCAATCTCTCTGCTACATACACTGATAAATAGACAGCACTGCCCCTCAGCTACACACCATTAGCTATGCTTTTCCTCAAAGTGTCAGAAAGTAAGTGGTATACCTAGCATTAGATCAAAAACAGCAAGAAGGTTTTGTCATTCTGCTGGGGACACTTGGCTGGCATCTGCATTATTTGCAAATGCTATTAGTAGCTCATTTATCTTGATTATTATTCGTCACACAAGTCAGCAGTGGCTTTGCAAGTATTTGTAAAAGCAGCAACAAGATGAATTTTAAATTTCAAATGTTCCACTCTCAAAAAATAAAACAGCTTGAAAAGAAAATAGATTTACTGCAAACAAAATAAATATACTAAAGTAACAGCACTGAGGTTAAAGTATTATAGTATGACATCAAAATCCTGAACTGTGCTTTCAAAAACACGGTAAAGAATATTTTCAGATGTTAAACTACATTGCATTTTTCCTACAAAAAAAAAGTGGGAGTGAAATAACCAAGTTACATATACTGCATTCTTTTTTTAGATTTGTTAAAATCTTCTCAAGGCATCTAAGGCATAGTCATTAGCTTCACAATAAGATAACTGAAAAGAAATTCAGTTCACCTTCATAAAATAAGAAAAAGAGTTCAAAGATCAGAAATGTAATGGCAAGTCCTTCAAAGGACGCATATATAAGGCTGTATATACCGATAGCTTACTAGAAACTCGTCTTCCCCTCCTTTTCCCATTCTCTCTTTGATCTCAAGCTAAACATCAGAACCCAGCTTTTAAAAAGACTTCAAGTGCCTTTCATATTCTCTCAGCTGCCTGAGGAGCAACAACTCCTGCATCTTACATGAAAGAATTTATTTCTCCCTAAAAATAACTTTAGTTTCAAATGCCCCCTGCAAAGAGGTTGAATAATTTATCCTCAACTCTGTGAAGACAAAAGAAGGAAATTGCATGGGTAAGCCTTTACCTACAGCAGGGAAAAAGGCAGAGAAGTCATTACACATCTGGCTGGAGCAGCAATGGAATATTTCCTGCTTGTCACTTTTGAGAGAAGGAAGCACAGTTCAGATATGGCAACCTTTGGGCCCCTCGCACACATATCATTAACATCAGCCATGCTGGCTGAGTTGTTATTAGGTATAACCTAGAAATTCTTACCCTTCAGGTGTTTTCTGCGTTTCCCACTCCCTTACTTCCTATAAATGCTGAGAGGTCTGGGACTTTTTGCTCATTTAAACTATTAATTTTCTTTGCTTCTCAGCTAACACTGCTCTGGATCGGGTACATAGCATAAGTTTTGCTTTCAATATTAATTTAACAGGCAAGGTCTAGACGTTCCACTGCTCACAGATGAACTTTTCTTTTCTCATTCTTTTTTGTGTCACGTCACTGCTCAGGATAGGGAACACCTACAGGGAACACCTACAGTGATGAACAAACCTCCAAGCCCAAATTCAGATCAATTACCCTGTCAAGGTTTGTGACCTCATGTGCAATAGAGCTGCTTTTTGGATTTCAGGACTGTAGATGCATGAGAGATTTCACCATTGATATGTGGCCTGGTAGACCAAGAAAATACCATCTCTCCAGTTACTTATATATTCCATTACATCAGCACGTCTGGTGACAATCGCATAAAAAGTACTGGCATTACAAACTTTACAACATTTACTACATTTACTACAAACTACAAAATTACAGAGCTTTCAGTTGCAGTTTCAGAGCTTTTGGTATATTTTTCCTCAAAAGGTCTCTTCATTCAGAAATCAATAGGCTTTTGTGCAGAGGCCTGAGTGTCTTGATGCTGTGAAATTTCTTGCTAAGTAGCAAGCAATAAGACAGAACTCATAAACAGTTACATGATGCAATTTTTAAATATTTAAAACTGAGAGAGATCCAGATTTTGTCATGATTGATGCTGCAAATATGAGGATATGCAAAATGTTTTGACATTTCTAGCTTAAGCCCCATTACATATCCCGTGTGCTTTCTCTCAGAGGTGCATTTTGGCATGAAAGGTTCTCTTTTCAGCCAGGAACCAGATGGACCACTCCATGAGCCTTCACACTGTAAATAAAGTTTGGCCCTGAAAACACTAATGATTTGTAATAGGGACGCTGTTGCAGGAACAGATAATATTAAAAAAAAAAAAAAAAAAAGGTAAACATTAGTTTTAAGCTGTGATTTTATTAGAGGCTTAGGTTGTCCTTTTACTTGCACATGAAAAATATTTTACATAAGCAGGTAATATGGTTTACATGTGCCAGTACCAGATTCTGTGTCTGGGGACTTGCTAAACTCTTGTCTGTGTAGCAGCACAGAGTGCAGGTTCACATGTGAGAAAAAGCTCACTTGTAACCTTACACTAGCTGGCCCTGGCTTGATCTTGGCCTTCCTTTAGCATGAGCCTGAAACACCTGCACAACTAAAGGAAGCACAAGCTCCAGCCCAAGGCACATCCCAAAGTGGAAAGGAAGTGAGACCTTCTAGGCTCTAAATTTTGCGCAAACTGACCTACCTGGCACAATTTTGAATCTTAGCAGTAGATTATGACTGCTTGTCTAAGACTGAAGAGTACAACAGGTGGGTACCACAGAGAAGGGGGGGAATAGGAGGACCTCAAACCGCCTTTAGGTAGTATTATCTTGACTGTAATCCATGTCCCCTACAGAGATCCAGAAAGAAACAGAGAGAAGATTGTAACTTCCTTCCCCCTATTGCAAATTAAAGGCAGTGACTCCAACCCAGTCTTAAAATTCACTTGAGCCTGACAAGAAAGCTGCCACAAATACAGTGTTTTCATTTATCTGTAGCATTTAAGATTCTCAGATTTTATTACTTTCATCTGTAACAGATATATAGAGAGGGCAATGCTAAAACTACTACACAATGTAATTCAGCATAAGTAGCTTGCTGTTACCATGTAGCTTTGATATTCAGAAAAAAATTTCAGTAGTCTTATTTTTTGAGCATTTATGAGGAATTTTTAGACATGCAGGTCCCACATAATGAAAAATAGAATTTATAATAACTTTTCTTAAGTATAGGGAGGCAATCTTTAACAACAAATGTTCCAAACTCATGCTTATTACCAAAACGTCACTATTTGTCTAGTAATTGTTTTTGCAATAGGACCATAAAAGACTACATGCTTTAAAGGCTCCCGTGCTTTAAATATAACCAATCTTCATTACCAGACAAGAACTCGTTCAAGAAGGTCTTCATTAGTTAAATGCAATATGTTTATAATGGATTCCATGTAGTATGGACATACGCACAGTAGCAAATTGTCTTGATACTGGTTACTTTGACAATCATTTTAACAATATCAGAAAACTGTTTACAGTACTCAAATGCTGATTTTTTTTTTCTTTTAATTACTTCATCTTCCCATTTCTTCTAAAAACAATGGAACGCTTAAAGCATAAACATAGAGGTTTTAATGTGTCTCTCACTGCTTTTCAGAATAAAAATTCTTTCAGAGTCCTACAGCCAATTTCAGACCTATGAGGAAGCAACTCAATACCACTAAAGCCAACTGCATGATCACAATGGAAGTGGATATGGCCCTTCTAGATGAACACTGGGGATCTTCTGGAAAGATGGTTAGCTTGTGAAAATGGCCTCCTTATTAAGCAGATAACTGTGACATCAGTAGCTGATTTGCCCAGGTCCTCCACAAAGGAGATCTGTAAGGAAGGACAAGGGGAGGAAATCTCCTCAGCACAGGCAGCAGGCTGCAGTGAGCACAGTCCTTGCTGTGTTTGATCCTTCTTTTTTTATAAAACCTCTCTAAACTATGTTAACCTGGAGCTGAACAGAGAGGCTATGGCCCCTCCAAAGTCCCAGCACTTCAGCCTTTTGGTATGGGTCAGCTGGTGGACTGTAAACATTCAGGAGAGTCACAGGGATTGCTGGAAGGGCCCAGCTATGGTCTACACAGGAATAATAGGCAGCTCCTTTCCTACTGGTGCCTCCCCTCTCTCCCTGCAATTCCCATGCCATTATGGCACCAAAAACATGTGAAGAGAGAATTTCAAGTCACTGGTGGTGGCATCGTGACAAACTTGAATACCTGAAAAATAAACTCTTCCATTAACAATCCTGTATTCAATATCACAAGGGTGTTTTTCTTCATAGTAACTCCTGGATTTTGAATTTGCATAAGTGATTACTTCTGTGTTTGTCATTGGCACCGGAATGAAATAACATCCAATTTTGCAAAGAGGTAGCAGTTTCTTCTGAAGCATCATCTTGTAGAAGTAATGATCAGTTGGAACAAAGGACTGGTTTTAAACCAAATTCTGAGGTGTAAAAAGGATGCACAGATCATTGTAGGAGAAGTGGAATGAAAAGCAAACTACTTCTCAGGTATCTAGAGATGCAGTCTAGTGGAGACTTTAAGTGTCAAAGTGATGAAGGCTGCAAACAACCTGTCTCAGGAGAAGAAAGGTCTGTTGGAGTTACGAAAGCAAACCTAGAACATGAAACCATCCTGGAAGTAGACAAAAGAAAATACTCTGACCTAGAAAACACTGAAAGCAGAACAGCATTTTTTTCTCATTGTAGGCTTGGACAGAACTCTTTTTTTTTTTTCTGTCATTTAGAAGTGTGAGGAGGAAAATGGCATGGCAGCAAAAAACAAAGGCTCTTCCCTATTCAGATTTGAAGTTAATTTGGAGAGAAAGTACTTTCAACTGACAATATCAATGTAGCTGGGGGTCTGGCAGATACAACTGCTATCTTTCCTAGTAGTTGAATGTTTCTAAGTGGAACAAACATTCTCTTTTGAGGACTGCAAGTTTACAAACACTAGTGGTATATATACAAATCTTGTTTCCAGGCTGCATGGGAGCTGTATGAGTTCCAGATACTATTAGTACTCGTGATATGACAACTTTGCTCTCAAACACTCAAAAATGCTCAAATATCCATGAAGACATGGTAGGTACTGGGAGTAGTGAAGTAAATATGAACAGAAGTCTCTGGGTTTTATTGCTTGTTATGGCACAAATCAAGTAACTCCTAATATTTGGTATTTATTTTCCCTTCTTCCCATCCCTTTCTTTGAAAGATTGCAAGGAATTTAATATTTCATCAACAAACTCAGCAGTTTTAAAACCACAACATGATCTATATCCTGAATACATTGCATGTTACTGTAATGGTCTTAGCAAATGAGAACTTTCCTCATGACAAGATAATTTTGGGAGCTCCTTTGCATACAACATATTGATCATCTGTCTCTCATTTCTCTGATAACCAGTAATAGTGACTTAAAGTGGGAGAGGTGGTAACAGCCTCTTTGGGAGTTACTATGGTGTAGTTTTAGTTAATTTTTCTGTCTCCAGAAGTCTGTCTGTCTTGAGGACTTTGATAATGCTCTGCTTTCTCCTTCTCCTCTTTTGATCTGCCAAGACAACAAATAGATGGAGCAAATACCTAGGTGTTAGATTACTTTATTGGATTCTTAAGTGGGGAGGAATCCCTTACCTAAAAAATTCACACTACTAGCTGAATTTTGATAAATTTTTCCCTGCCCCCCCAAAAATAACAGCTTTTTCCATCTGAAAAGGTTTAAAAATTTTGACCTGCCCTAGCAGTGAAAGATCATGATTTCTGGGGTAATTGATCTGGTATCCACCACCTTTTCCTATGAAATTACTGTCTTTGTATTATGTGAAATCCTTGGATAATGTGGGTGAAATGTCTGCTCCTGGAACTACAAATTAAATAAACCCTGGTCCCAGTTGCTAGACGGGGTACAAATACACCTGTTTTTTATTGAGGGCAGTGCCTTGTAATCATTTTTCAATATCTGATCTAGAAGTGGTTCTTATTTTCTGCACTATTTTATAGTAGTGAATTTGGACACTTTCTCTAGCCACTTAGGAAAATGCCAATATTAGTTAGAAACCTTACATTGCTACAAGGAGGAAAGTATGGTGAGATAAGAGTAGAAGTCCATCTGGATAAATCTATCACAGTTCAGTGACAAGGAGGGGCATAACAGGATATTAAACCCTGTAAAGCAAGGCTGCTGGGATGTTGGCTTTCCAGTTTAGATGACAAGTCTTTAAAGTGGAAAAGCAAGTTTCAAGCTGGTAAAATCCATCCCAAAACCATGCTCAGACCAAAGTATTCAATGTATCTGAGTGAGCAGACAAACACCACTTGAGAAGTGACAGCTTCCAAGAGCACATTCTTCACAGAGGACTTTGCTGATCAGTTCAAATGATGGACTGACTAATATAGTAGCTTTATTACTGTCTCCAAAACCAACAAGTTCAACTTATTTATTTGCTCTGCACTTCCCTTACACTTAAGAAGATTTCCAGAGCATGGATAGGCAATATGTGTATGTACAAAGCAAAGCAAATAGTACTATTATGCAAATGCTAGAGCAGCTTCCTGGGCCACTCGACCATGTGGCCTTTGGCAGGCATAAACAGCAAGAAAATTTCAAACATAAGGCTGAAATTCTCCAAGAACATAATACTTTAAAAAAAACCCTAGCCTAATAAGTTTATTTTGCATGACATTCAGATGTGTAGGTACAAGAGATCTGAAGCCTGCATTGTGAGCTGTATGACTTCCAGTTATGATGAATCATCTCTGTGTGTTGTGGTATTTATAAACATACTGTTTCTGTCACTTTCAAACTAATACTAATATTTAATAATTGTTTCTGTGCTTGTAGCCCACAGCAAACATTAAGCAGTTTGTTTAACCCTCTTTTGTGAGAGCTGTGTAAATCTTGTTATCTTGTGTATGCCTTGAACGAAAATAAGTGTAGACAGTGGCACAGTCAACATGCAATAGCCAGTTAGAACTGTGATAGCATGACACTGTGATTCAGTTCTTCTAGATTAATAGTTTGGAATAAATTGTTGTAAAATCCACTGAAGATCTCTCCAATGAAATAAAATGGGGGAAAAAAAACAAAACAAAGAGACAATCATAGAGACATGAAAAAAGGTATCCTCTTTTTACAAAAAAAATACAATACTTCGTAGATAATCAACACCAGGAATTGGCACCTCTTGGAACTTCTGACTTTAAGCCCCAGGTTGAATTGGAGACACATTATTGTGTTCACTAAACAGTCACTATAGGTGAACGTCTGCATCCAGTGTGTGCTTGTCCTACTTAAAACTGTCAGTTCTAAAGAAGATGGATGATTAGCCTACCCTGTTTATATTTCACCATTAAAGGCACAAAAGGAATATGCATTAATCACTGACCTGATACAAAGTCTGGCATTGCACCCTGAAAGAGAAAATCATTATTTTAATTGGAACTAATGGCTTGTGGCCATGATAACTCATGGCAAGGCACAATATTAATGTCACTTTGTCTGGTGGAAGAATATCTTATGCCCACTTACAATCTGCCACAATGTCAGCTCAAGTGTCTGTCTTCAGGCCAGATGCACAAAAAAGGCTTTGCTGCCTTCTATCCCTAAAAGAGCAATTTGAAGTTTTTCACGTAATGTCACCTGAAAGTGACAAACCCAAGTACATGCCAGGATTACTCTTGTCAGTGCTTAATCAGGAGCTGGTAATTACATCCATGCATTTATTCCTCTTTTGTATTTTCTTCCAAGTGAGTTAGTAGCAAGAATAAGATGGATGTTTCACCCAAGAAAATGTGTCACAAAGAGCAAAAAGGGAGGAAACTAATTTTACTCCTGCCACTGAGTTAAGTGTAATGGGTGGTGTTGTCTAATAAAAAACACTAGCATACCCAAAGAGACAAAACAGTGATTATACTCAGAGAAAGACAATCTTCTGAAAAATTTGGAAGTTGTTAGTGCTAATGGATTATTTTTTTGTTTGTTTGTTTCCAGAACTTACAGAGCTCTAAAACTCAGAGATTTTTAAAACTCGCAACAGCTATAATTGATTACTACACTAAGAACTAAAATGTGAACTGACATCTGATATGGAATCTTTATTGTCAGCTCTTTGAGATAGGAGGGGGTAGTGAATGTGGTGTTTATTTTGTAGTCTTGAGGGAAGAACTGAGGATGTGAGGAATAATATCTTGATGCCATAGCAAAAAAGTCTATGAATAGTGATGTTGTGTTTGACCTAATGCCCTTCAAAGCCATGACTTTAAATTCCTCCTACATCAGTTCAGGCTTCAAGATGAGAGCACCCAAATCATAACAGTACAGTGCCACTTAGCAGTAGTGTATGGATGAGTCTTCTCCCTAGTGCTGCTTCAACTCCTTCAAGCTCCTCCTTTTTTTTTAACAAATCTTAGAGCCATATCATAGGCCTAAGATTAAGCAATTAATTTAAAATCCACTGTTCTATAAGATCCTTTTGGAATTAGTTTCAATTCTAAGCACCTTAATTGCACAATTAGTGTATTTATCATAAAACCTAATTTTTTTCTTCAGTTTCTTACCTAAACAATTGCCAAATATGGAGATTATACCTGCAAAGATACCAAAGCCTCACAAAATTTCTGAACTGTATCACAATATAGATTTTTTTCCACTAGTAAAACAAAAGTTTAAACTCCAAGGTAGCACCTAATAAACTTTATCAACTTTTACTGATAACAGAACTTAAAAAGCATATTTCACATCACAATTTCAAAATCACTAGCTTCTTAATATTACACAGTAAACCAACATTTATATCTCATCATAAATCCCAGCCCTTTTTTTTTCAAACTTTTCTATTGACACTTTGAAGTCAATGATCTGTGTCTCATTATAATTTAGCATGTCATATTATCCTGCATTCACCCTGATCAATGTCAAATTAGTCATTATGATTGGCTTTGATTCACATTTTTCTTTTTTATTTCAAAATGCAATAGTAGTATTTCTCTTGTGCCTTGAAAACAAAATTTCCATATCCTCCATCTGGGATGATTTCCAAATTAAATCCATTTTTTCTCCTTCCTGGCTTGTGAAAACAAATCTGCATATGCATTGTTGTATTTGAAACACACATGACCAATTATTCTAATGGGAATTGAGAATTGTATTTAAGATAGTGCAATAATGTAAAATTTCTGTAATCCTATTCCCAAGTGGTGCTGGAGGTTTTTTTGGTTTGGTTTTTTGTTTTGTTTTGTTTTGTTTTTACCTTAAAAATTAATCCATCGTAAATTTATTTTCTGGTAGTGAACCAGGACATGCAAAATGTGGTCTCTAACTCAAAGGACACATTGACTTCAACAAGGCATGGGTTTTTTTATTTAAAGATTATCCTCTTTAGAAACTCCTTAGGCTTTAAGCATTCCCAAGTAACACCTTTTCATAGTAGGTGACCAGCTTATTATTCTTAGCACTTCCTGTTCCCAAGTGTCCTACAAAGAATTTACTTCTGAAACTGGGTCTCCTTGATCTTATACCACTTGAACAGTCATATATGACCCAGGAATATGACCAGGGGCAGCGGGAGAAGAAATTCCATATATCAAATTCACACAGTAGTCTGAAAAATGACTCTGTAGACCGCTTGCAGCAGAAATTACAATAGATCTTGTAAATATTTCTCTAGTGTATAATTCTCTGCTTAGGCAAGTTTTCAATCTGGATCGAATTGTGGTCCATGAGAGGGCATTATTACTAAACAAAAAATAAACCTTAAGAAATTATGATGCTTTGTGAAATACTAGAGACATGGGGGAAGTTATTGACTATTCTAAAATGAATGCAGGAACAGTCTGTGCTATATTCATTCACCTTCCCAGAGATCATTGTTGGATGACAGCTTTGCTAACAGGGCATTTCTAGGCAGAGGCATGGTCTGCCCTAATAGAGCCATTATGAAAATAAATGGTTCTCTTTATCCCTTCTCAACTGAAATGAAGCTGTATTTTGAGATAGTCTGCAGTGGTACATATGGTCTTCTTCTTGATTTGTTTCAAAGACAAATAACTCTGAGAAGTTCCATTTAAAAAGTAATAAAGATCATACTAGCCTTAAATCTAGTGTATGCTAAGCTAACTGTTCTAAAGAAAATTTATGAGGGAAGTTATTTTTTTCTGTCCTATTTTATAGTTGAATAAATTAGGGTGAAGTCTGATTTTTTAAAAAGCTTGAAATTATCATCATGTTCCTTAGAACACTTATTCATTTTCTTAGAATGTGAAAGGCGTATACAAGATTCTGAAAGCTGTGATACTCCAGTAATGTTTAATTTTGACAACTGTTTAAAAAAAGTAGAATTTGAAAGATTATTCCTAGGGAAAAGTTAAATTCAAGAGCACTTTTTCTCTACTTAAATTCAATGCCCCTTTGCTCTACTTAATACACTAAAATTCACGTGTGTGTACATTTCTGTCCGTGCTGTCTGGCAAAAACAGCTGTGTCTTCTGGAGCTTCAAAAGACACCCTTTAAAATGATGAAAATGTTTAAGAAAAGCCTTTTATAAATATTGAAATCACATAGCCCTAAACCAGTCAATTGTTTCCTACTTCCCTGTCATCCAGCCATGGCCCTTGTCCTGTAGGCGCATGGTCTGTTCATCCTGCAGCTGCTTTTCAGCCTCAAACCTAGAGAGCTGGAGAACGTTATTAATTAGCATGGCAAGAACATATATTTCCCTGTTTTGGAGAAAAGGCAGCTGCAGTGGGGCCAGTCTAAGAATGCTTGTATGTTGTAAGACGTGGATTACCACTCTGCCTTCTAAACGTATTCTGCTGAATGCTGGAGAAATAACAGAACATAAGTACAGGGGGCTAGTCCTAATGGAAGAGATTATTTAAATAGCCAAAAGATGTGAAGGATTATCAAGCAGGAATCCACAAACCCATCACTGTGTGTCATGGTTTGACATTGGCTCAACGCCAGGCACCCAAGACAGTTGCTCGCTCACCCTCCCCTGACACAGCTGGGCAGAGGAGGGAAAAGGGAAAAAGTTAATAAAGGGCTCCTGAGCTGAGATAAGGACCCGGAGAAAACACTTAAAGGGCAAAACAGGCTCAACTTAAGGTTGCAAAGTGAAGGTCTTTACTACCAGAATCAGAGAAGGATAATGAGAAGTAAAATAAGTCCTTAAAACACCTTTTCCCCCCAGCCCCCTGCTCCTTCCCACCAACGGTACAGGGAGACAGGGCATGAGGGCTTGGTCAGTTCATCACAGAGGTTTCCTTCCGCTGCTCCAGGAGAGGAGTCCTTCCCCTGCTGCACCATGAGGTCCCTTCCATGGCAGACAGTGCTCCGGGAACTTCCCCGGTGTGGGTCCACTCTCACGAGCAGCAGTCCTACCACACCTGCTGCAATGTGAGTCCCTCCCACAGGCAGACAGCTCTCCCAAAACTGCTGTGGCATGGGTCTGTCTTCTCATGGGGTACAGCTCTCCCAGGACAGGCTGCTCGAGCCTGGGAGCAAGGGCCCTCTCTCTCCACCAGGTCTCCCACTGGATCACAGCCTCCTCCAGGCATCCACCTGCTCTGGCATGGGCACCTCCCCCATGGGCTGAGGGTGGATCTCTGCATCTCCCATGGATCCCCATGGGCTGCAGGGGCACAGCTGCTTCACCATGGTCTCACCATGGCCTGCAGAGGAATCTTGCCTCCAGTGTCTGAAGCACCTCCTGCCCCTCCTTCTCCACTGACCTTGGTGTCTCCATGTTATTTGCCCCACACATCCTCACCACCTCCTCCTCCTCTTCTCTGGCTAGAAGCAAAAACCTGTCTCCTTGTTTTGATTTTATTCTTAAATATGTAATCACAGAGGCTTTACCAACCTCTCTCATTGGCCCAGCTTTGGCCAGCAGCATGTCCATCTTCAGAGCCATCAGCCATTGGCTCTGCTGGACACAGTGGGGTGCTTCCAGCAGCTTTTTACAGGAGCCATCTTTGTGGGCCCCTGCTGCCAAAAACCAGACTGTGCAAAGCCAATACACTATGAAACATTATTTATTTCATTATTAAACATGGGTTAGATTACTATTTAATTTACTAGTGAAGGGAGAGGGGACCTAACTGTCAGGAGCAGAGATGAGGTGATGACATCAGGATGTCAAGGATGCCAGTGAATTTTGGGGGAAAAATGTACTGTCACAGATTTGACCAGTACAGTTATGTCAACTTTGAGATGACTTTACAAGTGACAATTTCACATTTGGTTCAGTTCAGTCACTGGCTAAGCATCTTGACAGGATATGAAACAAAGACGGCGATATGCTATTTTGAGAGTTCTGTACGGTAAAATGGTCATACCAGCTAGACTGTCATTTGAAAAGCTTGTAAAGAGAAGATCTGGGTGGGTCAGCAACAAAACTGATGGTGCCCTAACCTGCTGATTCCTAAATTAAAAATATCCTAGATGCAAAAAGTCAGCTTTAGGACACTGAATAAGGAACTGCTCTCTCCAATATGATGCTCTCGTAAAACAAAGTAATCTTTATGATCTTAAACTTCTAATTTCATCCATGTTCTGGTAATCTCTAGGGTACAAATTAATGGACTTTACCATTATTATCCCAAATCTCCAAACCATCTTAATGAATCGGCATCCTAATCAAGACACCAATCCATATGTTTAGTAGTTCCTGCTCTTCCAATTCACTAAGTTATATATAAAGAAAGGCTACCATATAAACTAATTCCCATATAATAGTGTAACATTTTTAAAACCAATGAGGTTGCAATGAGGAGAATAAAAATCTAATTGGTCGAACATATGGAAGGTAATTCAAAACTTGGATAATTCCTATTTTGTTTATCTGTTTTCCTCTTTCTTTTACCAATAATTTTTTTTTTTCTAATGTGAAGGAGAACAAAGGAGGTAAAGACCAGAAATACATACATCAGGATGAGATATCTCAGACAGTTGTTTATAGCAGTTCTGCTACTCCTGGAAACAGAACAATGTTTTCATTTTGATTCTTCATTTCCTCATTCCGAACAGTTTTGTTTGTTGGGATTTAATGCTACTGATCATTAAACCACCTCTTTATTTTTATAACTGGAATGATTATAGCTAGCTCAGATTTTGCCCCCTTCTTTGTTGGAATTAAATTCTTTTATTCAGTCAATTGAACCATATGGTACCAACTGCAAGATGCTGTGACTCTTAGAAAGAGGCTCAGTCTCTCTGTCTTTGGGCCTGGAACATACAGCAATATTCCAATAAGCTTCCTGGGCTACAGTCCCAGCAATGCAGATTAGGTGCAATAACTTTCTGTGAACAAATACTGAGGGAAATGGGAAGTGGGCAACATGGATTCACTTACAAATGTTCTCAGCACTTTGCAGCAGTGGAAAGAGGCCATTCTGGAAATATGGAGCCTGCAAGAGCACTCTTTTCACTGTTGTATAACAGTACACTGGCACCCTGTTTGTCACTTGCAACATCTTGATTATTCAACAGAATAATTCATTAGAATATGTGGAGTGGAAATCACAAATGCCCCAAAATAAGAATATGAATTAGAAGAAAAAATAAGCTGAAAGCGTTTTAGAGGTGCGTATGAGGAGCCAGAGCAAAGTGTCTAAAATTTTTAAAAATTTTTAAAAATTCAAACCAAAATTACAGAATTGCCACATTAATATAACATTTTTTACTGCACCAAAGTATGCAGCTTGGAGAAATGTAACTGAATTTATTTTGGGCTGTTTAGACATAGTATAGCTACTTCCTGTGTTTTCTGACTATGAGGAGGAAAAGGGAGGGAGGGAGAATACTCAGTATTGATGCCTGTTTAAAACTTCCTCATAAAAATTAACTTCCTAGATAAAAATTAATGCTCTAGGCTGTAAAAGCTGTCTATAGGATAATAAAATATTAGCTATGGAAATGCAGGAAAATATAGAATTTTCTCTGCATGGTAAACTACATTGTACTGAATCAAGGGGTTTGATACAAGATTTCTGATACTGAGGGGAAAATAAAGCAAATTATTTATCTGGCTGTTCACAGCTAATCTTAATTAAAACTTGAACATTTCTTATATCAATTTCTTATTTTTTTCACCCACCTCTTCAAGAAATGTTATTCTTGGGCTTAGAGTAAAATAATAAAGTTTCATATAATGTCAAAGACTTTGCCATCACCAAAGATAATTATTTGTTTGCCCAAGGGGAGAATTTGAATGAATTGCAAGTAATACAAAACATTATTTCTAATTTATTTTTTTCCTGCATTTATTTAACTGTAATCAGATGTAGTTTGAGCTCTATGGAGCTGAAGTTCAGAACAGGAACTCTTTTAACTCCCAGTTGTCCCTAGAAAGTTCCTCTTTCACAGAAACCTTCTCTATATTTGATGCATTCCTCAAGGCTTGCAGCTTCATTTACACCCATTGGAAAGAAAAAAAATAATAAAAAATAGCCAAGCTTGTGGCTGGTGCTTCCAAAATTTCTGTTTGACCATGCCAGGATTATCAATATCCACCAGTCAGAGTGGAGATTTTTTTAAAAATAGCTTTTAAAAGTATTCTAATTTGCTTAAAATAAAATATACATTTCACATAAAATTTAAAAGTCAGGGTGCTGGAAAAATATAATGAATAAAATAACATAGGAAATCAAACAAGTATGTCATCAAATGCAAACATATCTCCAGTTCAAATACTGCTGTTCTAATACTTCATGACAATGTAATTGTTTTCTAATATAAGAAAATTAAACTACTGCCCATAAGACATTTTCTGGTTTAGAAAGAATTATTTGCCAAATTTTTAAAGAAAAAGAACAAGGAGTTGCCATGTCACTGGACATATACAAGCCTTCTTGCCAGAAACAGAGAAAATTGCTAAAGTTTTCAATACCAGCACATGACATACCATTGAAAATAGTAGGTTGCTTTTCCAACTCTTATGCTTTCTAAATCTCACCCATTTATTTTGCCTCACTAGAAAATAAAATGCTGTAAATCCACTGACCTGTTTCAGCATTTCAGGCTCCATGGATGTTTCTTTAGAAGATTCTAAAGAACAGTGACGGGGGGAAACCTGTGCAAAAAGAAAATAGATCTCAGATGTCTCAGGGAACAGGTGACATCTACAAAATCACTTTTTTCATGATAGAACACCAAGACCTTCCATAAGTGTCTCTATAGACAGGCCTGTCTATTTATTAGGGCCTGTTGCAACGGGACAAAGGATAATGGTTTTAAACTAGGAGAGGGTTGATTCAGATAGATATAAGGAAGAAATATTTTTTGCAATGAGGGTGATGAAACACTGGAATAGGTTGCCCAGATAAATGAGAAATGCCCAGTTCCTGGAAGCATTCAAGGTCAGACTGCATGTGGCTCTGAGCAACCTGATCTAGTTGAAGATGGCAGGAGAATTGGACCAGATGAACTTTTAAGGTCTGCTCCAACACAAACTGTGAATCTGTGATATCAGCTAGAAAAAGAATCTATGAGACAAGCATAAGCTTGTCTATGGTCTATGAGAAAAGCATAAGCCCATGGAAAAGGTTTGCTCCTGTTGGTGGCCAGTGAAAACATTGAGATTTTGCCTTTGGAAAAGTTTAAGCAAGGCAGAAGAGGAAGTAGGAGTTGAGGGCTAGAGGGGTGGGCTTCAAGTGAATACAAACATAGCTTAATTACTGCTTCTCTATCTTTCTCAAAGCACAGAGCACAAATTCCTCTTTAGCTTTGAAGATCAACACAGTCTTTGGGTATTTGACTTGTTATCTTGAAAAAAAAATGGGTGATTTAATGAGGGTGAGAGATTTGGGAAACCAGGGATTGAACTCTTGTACTCTTAAGCTGTCAGTTTCACTGAAGAAAACTGAGGAAATATAAGTACTGCCTCAGCAAACCAATTAAGACCCTGAAGTGGGTTGACAAAAGTCCTTAACATATGCAGCCCTTTTAATACACTGTGCATTCATCAGTATATGGGGAGGGATGGAGGAAATGGCAGCAAAATGTCAGCCATAGTAACACCTTCTAGAGCTCTCACTTCTAGGAACAGCTAAAAATGGAGGAGTCTGGGAAACAGCAATAGTGATGAAAAGGCTTTGAGTGAAAACTTCTAACATACTGTAACATTTTAATGCATCCATAAGCAGAAAATAACATTTTTCTCACTCACCAAAGTAACACCTCTCTTTGTCAATGGAATAGTTGATACATCAGTTAAAATAAAATGTAAATTGAATTTTCCATCTGGCCACTCTTACACCCAATAATTCAAGCCAAATAATGTGTTGCCTTTAAGGAAATCATTCTACTAAACAAGACTGTACACCCTAACTATTTTTTTTCTTTTTCTCATAGCTCAGCTTAAAACTCAAGATAATAATTAACCTTATCGAACAAAGCTGAAGGCAACTCTGGTTTTAGCCAAATTTTTTTCCACCTTTGTTTTCGACTCTCTGTGAAAGTAATATGGTTATTTTCCTCTCAGTCTAGGCAGTTACTGGAAATTAAATCAAATAAATTTAAATGTGTCTTTTTAGACAAATTCATTATTCTTTCATTTAGATATCACCATTGTTATGCAATTCTAAAATGATTCTTGAATTAAATAAATTTATGCAAACTTAACATCATCTTTCACCAGCTTTTTTCCTGTTTTTCTTATTTGATCAGTTTGGGGTTTTTTCTTTTTCATTAGTGGTTTGTGGTTTGGTGTTTTTTGTTGAGTTTTTGTGGGTTTTTTGTAAGCAGCTAGTATTTTTAAATTTGATAAATTCCACGTCAACTTTCCTGTATTTTTGTCAGTCTTACCTGGGTAGTGAAATTTTATCCTACTACATTTTGATGGACAAGGCAATCCACTTTGTTGTCTAACCCTGATATCAAAGTGACAGAAGATTCTGCAGTCTAACACCTGGAGAAATTTTCATTACTTCTACAAGATTTAGATAACACTTCCATTAACAATGCTTAGATCAATGTTTCAAAACATACAGTTTTAAAACTTGCCTTTGGCTCCTATGTGTATTTTTAAAGACAAACACTTCAGATGAATAAACGTAATGTGAGAAAGAGCTTACCTTTTAGAGGAGGCACTTTTGATGTCTAAACAAGACATTTGTTAATGATGCATCAATAACAATTTTCATGTTGTTCATTATACAGAAGGTATTTATTTTTTACTCAGGTGAAGGGATTTTATTTCTGAACAAAAACCTCCCCCTGCCCAGACAAACAAACCTACACAGATAAAATATCAGCTTAAAGTTAAAACAAAATTCAGAAATTATTTTTGCAGTTTCACTTCATAAGTGATTGGTAAAATGCTGTGTCATTTTTTAAAAGGCATGGCTAGAAAAGAAATTATACTTGAAATGTAATGTGACATACCTTGCTGAGGTGCCAAAACCAAGAAAAATAAACTGAGATTAAGTATCTGAGTCTGTCCTAGTGGGCTTCACGATTTCTCTGAATTGTGGGGATTTTTACAGGAAAAGAGAGAGGGATTGGAGTTTCTGATTTTCAAGAATGTAACACTCCCAAAGGAGACAAAAGAGTTAACACAACCTTATATTTGCTTACCTATCACTCTTCCCAACACTGTTTTGTAGCAATCCTCAACAAAAATCATATATGACATTAGGGAAGAATATAGTAATACACAGTCTTTCATTGGATTATATGTCTCAATTACTATAAATATATTGCAGAATGGGTATTACTGTAAATCAGACTTAGGGAAGAAGGTGTGAACTGAAGGTGGAGACAAGAGAAGGGTACAACAAGATACGAGTCATCCAGCTATTCCCCTTTCAGAAAAATGTGCTAACTGTAATGTGCTACGTTATATTCTTTCTTCAGATGTCTGACTTTTTTCAGTATATGTGGGTTTAATTAGTCCTCATATGCTCAATAAAATTTTTATCTGTCCTGAGCAGGGAATCGATAAACACTCCAACTAACAAAGCCCACCTAATTTTATTTATTGTTTTATTACAGAACAGAATATACTGCTGCAGAAAAAAACCCAGATGCTAGACACCTCCAGTGATTTAACAAATTTTGCCCCAGACCATCTTGCCTAATATTCTGATAAACTATTTATAAGTCATTTATGTAATTATATGGAGGCAACACGTGGGTTGCTAAACTTTCAGTGTGAAGAGAAAAGGAGAGGTTAACTAACAGTTATGTCAGTCTGCTCTAATTAAAGTTGTGAAAAGCATCCAATTGTGCAACTATTGTTGCAAATACTAATTAGGTTTATTCTGCTCAGTTCCCAGGTGAGAAGATCTGGAATCTCAAGTCCAAAAATCACTGCTTATATATTGACTTTGAGTACTGGTAGCAATATTAGCAGACAGATGAAAACTCCCTCTGTCTGATATGAAATCAGCGCTAACATCTCCTACTATTCAAAGAACAGCTTGTTCACAGGAAATATCCCATTCTTCCTTGGCTCACGCCTTTTTGACACAGGCATGAAGACAGCATTCAAACATGAATTTTTAGCATAATTTTAAGTTTTGCACCTTTCAGTACCAACTGAGTACAAGTAAACCATGAATTTCAGCAGTCTTCCTAACATGAAACATCTCTAGTAAGCCACAGTACTGAAATATTCGGAAAATTGAATATGACACTAGTCACCAAAAGGCCTTTGATTTTTCTCTACTGGACCACAAACTAGCACACAGCAGCTTTTGAGATGAAAAATCTGGATTGCTAGAGTGTAACCTTGGAACAAAAGGTGCAGGCACAACAGCCTGCACAACATATTGTTGCATAGTGGGACTCTGCTTTCACTTGATTCAGCAAGTCATAGTGTTACAGATCTGGCTGAATATTGCTTCAGGGCTGCTCCCCTAACTCAGAAGTTGTTGCCCATTTTCTCCTGGGAAAAAATCTGCCTTTCTGCCTCTGAGGGCTACCTACCTACCTGCCCCCTGCTCCTTACTGAAGCCCTTCACTTTATTTGTATTACAGTCTCTATCTTGCCGTCTTTCTCATTCTCTTTAGAGAGCAGAATAAAGTTAGCAGAAATCAGGTTTCTGCTTCAACATGTTCTATTGTTTTTCTGAGAAGACCTACTTTCTCTCTGGGAGAGCTCCACCTGGCTCATGCAGCAAGTGGAATGAGGCAAAAAGGCAATCCTTTCACAGCTCTGTTCTCTCACAGGACACACAATACCCACATATGCCACAGACTGATGTGGTATCAGAGTTATTTACCATTTTATCTTAATCATTAAATGCATGCCCTTATCTTGTATCATCTTCCTCCCTAGCTGAAAACTATTTTCTTCTGTCACACAGAACCATAAGAAGAATATTTTCCTTTCAATCCTGAGAAGAGAGACAGGGCTTAATTTAAAAATTAGAGTGGTATATGTTGCCCTTTGAGCCAGTTGCAGCTGGAGTACATTGAGGCTGTAGATACACAAGTAATTGAGAAACTTTCAGGTTTGGTGTGTACTCTCACAGAGAAACAGTAAGCTATTCTCTTTAACCACCATCTGTGTGACTTCCCCACTGGTAAATTTAATATAAATAAATATATACCATCTCTCAAATATTAGGCCTTTTCTGTGGGGACTAAAAAGCCTGCCTACAAAATGTAACTCTGAAGTAGAATGTAGGAAGCACCACCGCCACCTTTGATTTTGTTCAGTAACCTAATGCCATACAACTGAACAGGTTATGCAGTACATTGTAAAAGGAGCTAATGCTGCCTTAGAATCCCTTGAGTATTTTTTAAGGGACACCAAGTAAAATAATGCTGCTGCAAAGCCCCAAGCATACTATATCATGAGTCTGACACTACTTTAATAATGTGTAATACAAACATGGTTTTGGTCCGGCAGGATCAATGGGGAGAGGTATTTTATTAAGTGAGAAAAAGAAGATCTAGAGGAAAGTCAGAGTGAGAAAGAAAAGCTATTGCAAAATTCATGTTTTCTAAATTAGGATATGTCCAAACTATAATTTTCCCCGAAATTCTCAAACACAAAATCAATTTATCTTAACTTTTGTGCTTTATACAATTCTTTTGGCTTCACTGTCTTAAAAAGAAAACAAAAATAACAACTTGTGGTTCATTTCTCTAAGAAACATCAGGGACTTTTATTAATTACTGAAATCTGGTAAAGGCTGGATTCTGTACATTCAGTTATCCTTGAAAATGCTCCCTTTTCCTTTATATACAAGCAATATAGTAATGGTAATGGTATAATATAGTATAGTATAATGGTATAGTAATGGTCTGTAACCATTTTAAAGAAACAGTTTAAAAAATGCATATTAAGACCATATATAACCTGCAATTAAAGGATATATCATTTACATCTTCTTTATGGTATACTTAACTGGTACCCAGATGCTCTGTAACTTATTAATATCTTTTATCTTTCCAACTGAAGACTTAAGATCCTTGATCCCAAAGTAAATATGGCTGCCTGCCTCTATGAAACATGACACAATACAAGAATCCTACAGCAGTTTTCTTCTAGAGTTGCTTAAGCATTTCCACTTTAAGATCCCACTCTTTTGGACTGCCATTGTGAAGGAGATTACTTATGAACAAATCTGTTATAAACAGTGTTTCAAAACTGTTTGTGGAGCTGAGCCCAAGTTCCATCATTGTTGTGACAGAACTGCGCTGAAGTCAGTGCTGTGTCACTTCCACCTGCTGCAGATACACTCTGAAGTTGACAAGTTCCATATCTTCAAGCTGAATTTATACACTTTATATGTCAGATGCAGTGCACTTTAGCTTCTTTGAGAAACAAAGCTGCAGGAAAGAGAAATGGTGATGCTTATTCAAAAAGAGTGAGCATCCAAGAGAAAGAGAAAGAAAAGAAACAGAGATATACAAGAGTCGAACATACTTTGGACATTTTAAAGTAAGAGGAAAAAGATTAATTGCACTTATCTATCACTAGCCTCATACTGTGTGGTCAAAGACACAAGCTGGATCTGGTAAAATAAAGAGATGGAGGGGATTATTTTCAAATTCGAGCTTGATATGTTCTCTCAAACCTTCAAACTCTGAATATTATGCAAAAGTGAGACAGGTCTCTTTGTGTTCCACTAATACTATTCCATAAAAAAACTACAAAATATTATCTGACACTTCATTAGTTTGCTTCACTAGCTTCCCTGGAAATCACTTAGCAACAGAACTCCTGAAACACACACATGCATATCATTAAATTAAGAGAAATGGCTTTCAGCTCTAAGAAGGTCATCAAAATTGTAATTAAAGTAAAATGCATTACTATGTTGAGCTCATTTGTAATTAAAAAACAGATTTATGAAAGATGTAGCTATTCATCTCAAACATTTTTTTTTATAACTGTCTTCCCATTTTCAATTATCTCAAAGAAGATTTGGAAACAAAGAAGCATTAAAGAGTAAAGTAAGCAACTATGAGAAAAACTGTTACATGGAAAAATACAGATATTAACATTGTTTAATTCAAAGAAATAACAACAAATACATACAGTGCCATCAATGATATACTGCAAGCTAATAAGGAACATTTCTAATTCCACATTTGAAAGATATCAGTCTCCAAAGGAGCTTTGACATCTTTACATAACAATGAAAAAAACTGCATGAATGAGTAAAGAGCTCTATTTGGAAAAAAAAACTCCAGACTAATAAATATAAAATGTACTATGAGTTTAGGAAGTTAACTTGGTTTTACTACCTCCATCCTCCCAATTCTACCCATGAACACATTATCCAACATGTGCAATTTCAAGTCTGCCATCTAGGAAGACAGAAAATAGGGTTTTATCACTGTGTTTCAGTACTTTCAATTTTACACTCCAACCACTGAAAGCAGTGCTTTTTCTTAGCAATGTTAATTATACTGAATGTTTAAAAATGAAAGCTGACATTTGTCCTCTGAGCTTTTGGCAATCTAATAATTTGTTTTACATTCAGGAAACACAAGTACAGTTTTGTTTCCTTTCCATTTTACTTCATGGAATGCATGAGCTGAGCCAGATCCCATCTGATGAAGGTGAGAGGTAAATTTCTGTTCATTTTTGTGATAGGTCTAGCTCAGTGAATATGATTTTCTTCCATCGCTGGTAGAAGGCTACAGGTTTCAGGTCTCATCCAGGCTGGCACAGGCTGAGCTGGATTTAGCTTGTTACAACAATTGTGTGGTGAAATCACTCCAGATATGGTACCTTAAAAGTATCTTGTGCAGCGATAGTCCCACAGGCTTAGGGAATCACTGCACGGAAAACAACAGCTCTTTCTGTCAGAAATAGTTGCGGATCAGTGGAAATGAAAATATTCTGAGGAAGCTTGTAGAAACAAACCCAAGACCAAGAGGAAAGAAGGTCCATCACAAACATTATGCTCTCTCCTCCAAAGTTGCTGATGACTTATTATCAGTACCAACACTGTGGCAGCTGAGAAAGGCTCAGCTCTTGGCCATAGGACTCAGAAGGACACTGGAAAGGTGAAGATTGCAAGAGAGAAATGGGTGGGATAGAAGTTGTTTGTAAAGAAATTTTAACTATTATTAACTATTGTTAATTACATTTTTTCTATACTGCTTTGGATTATTAGACTGTAAAAAAATTATTACAACTAAAAATAAATTCTTAGTTCTCTATTTGATACATTCCTTCTTACCCAGAGCAAGATTTTGATTTAGATCATTATTATCTACTGAACTCTACATTACATTAGTTTGGTTGTATGTATAAAATTGTGTAAAATTTCAACTCAGATTTATGCAAAAGGGCTTAGAAGTATTCAGGCATTCTTTCAAAGAAAATTCTCTTATTTTATTGCAATTATTTAATTATTGCAAATAATGCCCAAATATCCATATTTTTTTCTCTGTCTAAGGTACTTTCATCTGTCAGCACTGCTGTACCTGATAAGGATACACAGACTAGTTCAGGAAAACCAAAGAGGTGAGTAGTTATTATCTCTTTTGATGAAACCCTGGGAGTCATGTAAAACTTCTCTTAACTTCAAAATCACAGTATGGGTCTGGTCAACTGGTTCACTAAGGTAATATGATTAAAGTGGTGTAACAGAATTGCCTCTCTGGTGATGTATCTGCATTTTAAGTAAATATTCGGGAAGTGTGACCTTCTTTTTTTCTCAGAAAACTTCTTGCTTTACTCATTCTATTTACAAATTTGTAGTTTTATTTTATTTGGATCAACTGCTTGACCAGTAGGTGTGACTTTCTAATCAGAAACTCTTGATCATTAATATTTACTGTGATGTTTCTCTCCAGTTTTTCTGAGATCCTTAGCAGTGCAGAGAACATTAAGAGTAGCCAAGCAGTTTGTATCTAAGGCATCACTCTGCAACAGTAGGATTTGCACACAAAAAACGTGGGTTTTTTTGCTGAAGAAGAAGAATTGAATTAATGCAGAAGCCACATTATCTTCGATTTAATTTTTTAATTTTTTTTTGCATTGAAAATTGGGCAGTTAATGCTGCAGTAAAATCAATAGGTTTGGGCTGCTTTGAATTTTTTGCAACTTTCATTATGTTGTCTAATCTTGTAGGTGTCGGCAAACCCAATGGGAAGAATGATGATGTCTGACTTAGTTCAGAAGGCTGAATGATTTCTTTATTATAATTATGCTATATATATATGTATTACGCTATAATACATTAATATACTATATAAAAGAGGATACTAAAAACTACATGTTTCAAGTAGCTTGAAACTACATGTTTTTAGTATTACATTTTTAAAAAACTACTTTCTCTATCATATCTAACTATGCACAACTTGTGACCCTGTTCTCCAGAGTCCAGACACAGGTGGATCTGACTGGCCATCAGGCCCAAACAATCCACCATGATCCAACCAAGCGATCACTCTAGGTGAATAATTCTCTAAACACATTCCAGAAGAGAAAAACAAGGAGCAGAAATAGAAATTGTTTTCTCTTTCATTTCTGTCTGTGTACCTCTGTGAAAAATCCTGAGAGAGAGAGAAATGTGCTTGCCACAGTCCAAGCTGTTTATTACCTGTGTTACAGTCTCTAGATTGTACTCTTGGATACTTGTTCATCTTCTTTGTGTGCTTGAAAGCATTTTATAAGATATAGGTCCATTAATATGTAGTTTTAGTTTCAGAGAAACATTTTGGACACTCAAAATTAGAATTATCTGAAGTAGATACAAACCAGAGAATCATCATACTTTTGTAACTACAGAATAGTCATGTTTATAATGGGCTGACAAATATAGCTGTGCATGATAGCATCTACTCCACAGTATTTTGTATTAATGTCATAATTAATCAACAACCCAAGTAAACTACACCAATATTAAGGAATTACTGTAATACTAATTTAATCAGATTATTCTAACTTTCTAAATCATTATGAACTATTCTTAGCATGGATAATACATAAAGAATAATTTAATTATGGCACTCCTAATTGCACTTTTTTTTTTCCAAAGTAGTGAATTTGGGAAGAGATCTTGTCCAAATTATTCAAAATATATTCAAAATATTATTCAAATATATTCAAAAAGCAGAAGTATTTCTGTACCTACTGACCATGTTTTAAAAGATAGTCATATTTCCATCATTTATTGTATGATTTTTAAAAATAGCTATTTTATTTAAAGTTTTCTATTATTACTATCATTTCTCTAACATCATTTTGCAGACTTCTGTTTCATTTTAGCTGAAACCTGCACTTTAACAATAAGGGTTGTGATTAAAAGTATCCACTGTGTGATAAATATTGTTTTCACAAATATTTTCTTTTTTCTCATTCCCATTATGTGGAACACAAGGAGGGAAAACTATCAAGCATTTACTTAAAGAAAAGTTTTACATGCCAGTTTTTGTAGAAAAATGTGAACGAACAATTTCTATTCTTAAATGCAGAGTAATAGTATTAAAGTTCATGTATTTTGTGCAACTTCTTTTGCATTGCATTTAGTACACAGTGTTCTGTGTACTAAAAACAAGAGGATTCATTTTTAGAACTTATTAAAATTGCAGTTCTAGTCTATAAAGGAACTAGCAAAAATAGCATCAGAGGAATAAATTTTAAAAGTGTCTAGTAAATCTGAGCTGGAAATCAAAGTTTAAAAGAGGGAGAAAAGGAAGAATCTGTTCAATTGACAGACTTATTTGTCTTCAGAAATGAACTTACGTGCTTGGTAAAGGATAAGATCTTGTTTAGATTTTTTATTTTCATTCCAAGGATTATTATCCACTCCTTCAACTGACAGTCATCACCTGTCATCCTTTAAATTATCTCTTTTCTTTCAAAGAGACTCACAGCTTCAGACCAGCCACATGAATGCACAGTGCCTGGCACAAAGTCTATCTACCATCAAACTACCATCATCAGTTGCTTCTAACTCAGACTATTCATCTTGCTACCAGCCACCCAAATTCCATTTTTAGCTGTGATATGTGTCAAGAAGACATAAACTAAAGCATCAGAAGTCAAAAAATGGAAATGCTATATATAAATCTAGGGATTTAGATGGTGTTGCTCAAAGTCAGTCAAATTAATCCTTTCTGTTTCATAAAACCTTTTTGCTTAAACACACACACACAGATACACATTAAACTCCATTGTTCTTGACTTGGGCTTTGCTTAATCTCAGTTATGCCTTCCTTAAGTTCAACACGAAGACTGGGAAGTTATGATCTATTGAAAGTCTTCAAGTTTCATGTGGATATCACATTGCTAAGAATCTTTGTCTATATAAATCTATCAGTCATTTTGATGTTATAACCGTGTGCCTTTTATTAGGACTGAGAGATTGATGCACTTGCAGCATGCCTTGATCAATTTTTGTAAAACAGCTAAACACAAGAAGTTGACAAAATTAAGAGTGTTCTTTGAGTGGAAATAACTAACAGTGTGTCTGTAATTACATACAGATTTTCAGTTGTCCTGAATTTATCTTGATGAGAAATATCTCTAAGGATGATTTTTAATTTCTTTGGGGAAAAAAGGACTCACCTGAAAAACAAGTGTTAAGTGGTTTCTCTGGAAAATATTGTCTTCAAGTGCTTATACTGTATCTTGGCAATGTTTCCCAATGAAGTGTCCTCCTAAATGTATAAAACATCTCTGAAGCATCTTCTTATCCAATTACACCTCTCTTAGTTCTCCTGACTGAGCATGAGAAACTGTTGAAGGAAAATGGCCTTTTCAAGCAAACGACACCTCAAAATCAATTTCAGGTGGTTCTGGGGTGATATTTATTTGTAGTATTTCAGGTTGTTTCTTCTCTTGCCCCCATGTTTTCTAGAGCACAGCATTCAGAATAACAAAAAACTAACTAACGTCAGTGTTTTTTAACTGAAGACTGTTCACAAGTATGAAAATATCTGTTCAGTTGGTGTCCCAGTTTTCTGCAGGGAATACAGCTGATAAACCCTGCTGGAACATATTGATTTGTTCAAGAGGCCTCATGGGCTGTGGGTAACTAATCTACAATGGAAGTAATTACAAACTATTAGATTTCACATAGGAAATTATTGAAGAAGAAGTTAAAGGCAGAGTTAGGAGAGGGGCTGCTCAGGTAGCACCCTCAGGGACCTGAAGATTGTTAAAGCCAAATTACCATGACCATTTCAGAGGAAAAATAAAAGCTTAATCTAACAGGGTGGTATCTAATTGCACCTTCCACATAGTGAATTTGACAGAAACACAAAATCATTGCTTCTTGGAATTAGATAAAGTTAAAGGTAGAGATGATGATGGAAAGACTGAGAGAGCTCTCACTGCTCAGTCTAGAGAAGAGAAGGCCCCACAAGAGTGGATATTTTTCCAAAGTACAGAAATACCTGAAGAGAGAATGGAAGGATGGTGTCAGGGTCTTTTCAGTGGTGCCAGCAAAAATTATCTAGCTTCTTGTATAAATAATAGTCCATAAATAATCCACAAGTATTCCGATATTTCTGGGTGCCCTAGTGAAAATAGTCTTTTTACCTACTGCTAGGTTCAGTTGAGTACTGTCATGTGATTATATAAGACAAGTGAAGGAATGTTTAAACAAAGCCTTATCCTTCATAGCAAAATGAGCTCTTAAACACTGTGAGATTTTGTTCACCTTCATGCTTCCCACATATTTCCTACTCTTTCTAAAAATGTAACTGATGTTTAGGTCCTCACATGCAAAGTTCTGGTTGCTTCTTTCAGCCTTTATATTAGGATAACATGTAAAATAAGTACTATTAGTTTATAAAGAATGTTACCAGAAAACTAGAGTTGTATACACACACGTATATGGTGATATAAAGCAATCATAATGTTGTGAAAGAGAGCTCAAAGATAGAAGCAATCAGTTAGAACCTTTGATATCATCTCATTGAACTTTTTGTGGCAGATTAAGCTAACTGCCTGTGGATAGAAACACTATCTGAACTGAAAGCTGCTTGAAACAGTGGGGATTCATTAACAGTGGTGATTAATTAAGAGTGGACTGAGTTAGGAGGGCCGGAGGCCTTCAAGCTGCCAGTGAGGTTTGATAAATAAGCTGAAACGCAGGGCAAAGCTCCTGACTGTGGACTTATTTTCGGCTATGAAATTATTAAAATCTGAGATAGTAAATGCAAATATGAAGTAGGAAAAAAAACCTCAATAATCTGAAATGTATCATTCAACTTCCAGTTCTGTTATTGTTACATCTTCATTTGCACTCCAGAATAAACTTACATTTTATGTAGATTTGGAATTAAGGTACTAAACAAAATTGAAGAAATATAACAACTAAATGGACAGCCTGAAGAAAGCAGGAAGATAGGAACAGCATTTTTTGCACATAGGATGCATCAAGGAATGTAGCAAGGCGGCTAAGGGTAGAATAGTTGCCACCTGGACTACTTCACCAGGTGAGGATAAGATAGTCTTCACTGTCATTTGCCTGCATAAACAAGTACAGCTTTAGCAACAAATCAACAACTTTTTCTCTCTGCAGAATGTGACTCCCAGTGTCATTCATATACTGCTGCACTGAAATAGACCACACATAAAGTGTCTGTGCTGCAGATTTTTTTTTTTAAATGTCCTTTATGTCTGATGACAGGAATACAAGTTTCAAATTATTCTTTGGCTTTAGTGCCTTCTCTCCAGGTCACTGTCTTTTGAGATAGTAGTTTTAAAACATCATATTATGTTGTATTTCTGTATGACTGCTCCTAGCTCATTGTGTTTCTTGACCAAACCCCCCCTTTCCTACTTTCAACATGCATTAAACATAATAAAAAAATCAGGTGTCAGATTCAAGGAGTTGTTACAGCAGCACTTATACTTGAACTTGTTATGTATGATACATACCAAGTGAAGGGAGAACAGACTTGCTGCATAGTAATTTTTAGATGATTTCTCAAAAAAATCTTGTTCATGTGGCCCAAATACTCTCATGATAAAATAGATGTCTAAGAACACATTAGCAGAGTGTCGGGATATTACATTTAAAATGTCACTGTCTTCAATCACTTTAAAAAAATGTTTAGGCATTCTAAATAACAGGCCTGACTAATGATGGCATCAAAAGAGGTTTCTGCATTTTCTCTTCAGAGTGCTGACGTCTTACAAGACTGCCATCTAAAATATATTTCAAACAAACAAATATATTTCAATTGCACACCTTAGAGGAAAGCTTTATTGTGGGTGTGCCAGATTTTCTGCAATCATTAACTTGCTTTTACCTGGTAGAAGGGTAGAATTCACAAGAACTGGGGTGGAAAGAGGGAGTTTTATGAATAACTCATCTGTGAAGTGGGTATTTGGCCTTTTTTTATTTAAAGGCAAGTAACTGCAATTTACTTTTCAACAGGAGTAGAGCCCCAGCTGATCTCAAATTTTTATTACAAAAGGTTCCAGAGATGTACCATCCCTGATCGTTCAACATCTTTTACCAAGGTAGACTGGAAACTAATGAAGCCACCCAAGGTCTATCAGGCTTTGGATTTTAAATGAGATATTTTCTGTTGCTACCCTTTGTCAACATTGCACTGGGAGGAGAAATTCATTATGGAGTGACAATTTCAGTTTTTCTCTTAGTAACAACTTCTGTGTAAGATGACAGTCTATGGTATTCAAAATCCAAGTCTTCAGTTGCATCTCTTGAAATTCAACCAGATTAAGTGACTGCATGGCCCTTGCCTTCATTTTGACATGCAAGGATTACTGTAAGTTTTCTTAGTATTTTAGTCCCATAGCAACTTTTACTCCAAACTTTTTTATTGCATATTTTAAATTTTAATTTGTTGCTCTTTAAGATCATTCATAAAGATTATTAAGATCATTTCCCTCACCAGACTTTACTTCCTGTTTGCTCGGTTTTAAAGAGGATCATATGTATTTGTAAAAGCTTTTTTATTCTGCTGATTAGTGCTTCTGGCTTTTTCTAGTCCTGGTAAAGTCTGTTACTATAGGTGGCATAAATATTCTCTGTCTTTCAAAGATGGGATCTTGAAACCGTCTCCACACTTCCAGATTTAAGCAAGGCATTCCAGGATCACCTCAGGATATTGAGTCATTGACAATAAAATGTCCACTGAAAACCAGTGGATCATGAGATTATAAAATTTGGTGTCACAAGATGTTACAGCTATCTGAAGCACAAATAGACTCAAAAGAAAAGTATATTGATTTATAGAACAGGTCTGTAGAAAAGGTCAATACTTACCAGTTTTAACCTTCATGCATTTCTAATTGCACACCTGTTTTCTTTCCATTGAGCATTGTTTCAATTCTTTGAAATAGCTGAAGTGAAATAAGGTGTCTATATAAACAAAGAGGACCTTGAAAAATATCACCAGTACTTCATATTGTTAGGCTGTCAACCATGTCAAGTTGCCTGAATTAGTCATGTAATAAATGTGATTGTGTGTACCATACCATACAGTTTTATTATTCTTTGGCTCTTGTTGGCAATATTTGTTCCAGCCATTGCAACAGAGGTCAGGACAGTGACAAACAGGACAGTGAAAATCTGCACATAAATGGACTAAGACTTTACAAGGATCCTTCAAGCATGAAATAGCATTTGAGAGAGAAAAATAAATATTTCCTGCAGGGGATATATTCCTTCATACTGAAGTAGGAACTGTCATGTCATGAAATAAAATCTATAAATATGACCTTTTTTGCATATTTTCAGTGTGGAAAATAAGTTCCAGGACAGGTTCTGTGGAAAATAAGTTCCAGGTTAGTTTTCCTTATGTGTTGCCAGTAGGTAGAGTGGAATACTTGACTGCTGGGTTGCATGTGTTCCATAAAATTGTCATGTTGTCAGATAATGAGTTACAGACATTCAGGTCTTAATCTATGCTTTTTGTATTATAATATAATTGTGCTTGAACAGAGGAAGTTTGTATGTCAATGGAAGACAAGAAGACCTGAGCTAAGTATCAAATGTTTGTATTAACTACAGAGACGTATGTAGAAGTACAATAAGTACAGAAGAATTATAAAGAAGCCATATTTCTCTGTGTGGTTTAAGTTCTATAATCTAAATCAGTATTATGAGGACAAGCCTGGAGGCAGCACCAAAGGACTCAATTTTGGAACATGAATGTTGGCCAGCATTTGATACAAACTTGGTAGGAGTAGCTCCTGTGTTAGTTAATGTATCCAAGTTAGGGAGCACTGAACCTCTAACACAACCATCATTAATTATACAAGGGTGTAAAAATTAAAAAAGAATGTGTTTTTCCCTTTTCAATACTAATGCCTATTTAAAGTTCCTTAAGGACTCAGAAACACAAAGGAGCTTTTAGCCTGGTTGGTTACAAAAAAAATCACCAGAGACATCAATATCGCATGACAAAACTATGTACTTTATTTAGTACTAAACATAGGATAAGTCTTATAGCAATCCAATCAGATCTACATTTGGGTAAGCATCCTAAGCTGTCCTTTCTCAGAAATTTGCTGCAGTCTTTGAGCTACAGTATTCACCTGTCTAAACATATGATAGCTACATTGTGGGGGTGGGAGAGCAGGAAATAAAAGGAAATGCTGAAAATGTATGAGGATTGAACTCTCAGAAGCTATTCTTGCAGAAGAAGGCTAGTGTATACTGGTATGTTCATATAAGAAAGTTTTTTCTTGCTGAAGTAACTCTGAGGCTAATGTACAAAAAATCAGCCTCTGAGAGAATAAGGATATCATCTTTCCCAACTACTTACTTCAAGGCAAATAATTAAAAAAAATTAAAAAAAAAAAAAAAAAAAAAAAAACAGACAACCAGTACAACAGAGGTAGCCCACATCCAAAAGAACTGGAATAAAATCTCAGTTGTGTGGACACCAAAGTTGAAGATCCTACTGGCTTCACTGGAACCACCGTTTAATCCATGGAGTATTTCAGAACATTCTCTTTTGCTCCACTTAGAGCTAAGACTCACAGGATCTTGACACCATCCAGTGATGTGCACATATAATTTGCATCATCTTGAGCAAACACAGTGTAGATATCTGAGATGTCAGTGCAGGTCTCTATGTGTGGGATTAAAGAAAAAAGCTTAAGTTACAACCCTGAGCCTGGGAGATTTTCTTTGATTTCCTTTCACATTCATGAGCTGATCAAATCTACCACAGCTAGCGTGAGGAATTTCATGAGCTTCTTTGCAGGCAAAATGTATTTTGCTATATTTAATGTCATTCCCAGCTGCAACATAAAATTGATGATATGTATCTGGAAAGAGAACTTAGTAAAGGCAACCATGGACTCCTTTCTGTGGAGACTCCTCTCTTATGTCTTTCCCATAAAAAAGAATTCTCAGTTCATTACTGAGGGAGGGAAAGTTATATAATAGTTATGTGGTATAGTAAGTGTTTATTTGGTTAATTTATTTTTAAAATAAAATTAATAATTTACAACTCATCTCTCCTAAACTTGTGTAAATAATCAGGAGGCAATTTTAAAAGAGTGTTCTTTGATGCTCATTCTTATATGTACAATACTTGTCATTTTAGTTTGGAAATGATAAATTATTCAAACATTTTCTCACTGAAGCCATGTAGTTGTTTTATGTGTCAGTGAGACAGGAGTTTTATTTGTTGACTGTATCTCTAAAAGAAGAATGACCCTAAAAAATTCAATACATTCAATTTGTGTTATTCATCCTCATCCATGAAAAGAGGAAAAAAACCCTAACAAACAAATATAAGGAAATAATAAATATATGAAAAATGTACTAATCATGTTCTCATGAACAAATGTACAAAAGACTCCTGGAACTATAATGTTTGATTTTCAGTTAAGTTATGAGTTTGAGGGAATTGCCCTTTGTATATGACAAGCACTATAAAGTTTATAATACAATTTTAAGATGATCATAGCTAACTATCATCCATATTCACCCTTTTAGATAAAGAAGAAAATGAAAAATCGGTTGTTCTGTAAAAGGTCTGTTATCAGGTTATTTAGTAGTCACAACCTGATAGCTGATTCATACAGGTAACTATTGAACTACTTTGACCCCAACTACTTCAGTGGAAAAATTAGTTGCAGTTCATGTATTTGCATATGCGATAAATTGGGATAATGAGTCCTTGCACGTGAAATGTGTAACAATAAGGAAAGAGATAATGTTTGAAAAATTGCAGGGACACATTTATATCTGGCAGAGCTAAAAGATTAACGATGATGGTCAACTTCAGGTCCCCATCTTGTTTTTTTGACAAGGCCTTTTGGAGGTTTTGGATAGAATATATAGATATTATATATTTTTATGTACATATGTGCGTCTCTCGCTCTTTCTTTCTGTGTTAACATCTGAACATCTGTAAACCAATCTTTGACTGCTATTTACTGTGCTGGCATTGAAGCTTTTTTGAATGTTGTAACATTTTATTTATTTTTAAACAGAGGAAATACATTTTTTCCCCCAACAACTAGAGTACCTCCCATTCTGAGTACCTTGCCAGCCGCTTCTTACCTTTTCCTGGCACTTGGGAACTCTATCAGTTCTCTAAACCTTTCTCTTGTGGTACATTCACTTCATCCTACCCATGTTATATGTCTTGCCTGCACAGAGAAAATCTTGATGCAACTGCAATAGATAAATCATACACTACAAGAAAAGGACCTTTGGGTACTCTAGTTTATTTAGGTTCATGAAATGAAGCAAACTAAACCACCAAGAGCATGTTTAGAATTGTGTAACTATTATCAGAGAAAAACAGCTTGTAGAACAACCACAACTGCTCTGCCAATTTTATTTTTTTTTTACTATGTTTGTACATAATACAATGCAATGTTGCATGTTTTTTAGGAAGCATATAGAAATTTCTATGTTAATTATCCAGGAATTTCATAGTATATCATCTTATAGTATATCAGGTGCAAGGACAGTAAGTTGAATGCTTGTGGGCTATTAATGAAGCAAAGTTTGAATTAGGTTTAGCTAAGGAACTGGTTTTTACAGTCTTTTACTATACCTATGGCTTAAGATACAGTCAATAATTTACAATTTAAGCATCATAGTTTTCAAAGTATCTAGTTTTAGAAAAGAGAAAATAAGGAAACAACATATGAGTATCAGGGAAAGATGAGTGGAAATCAGTACACAAAACAAACAAACAAAAAAACCCTTTCAGTTTGTCTCAGCTTAATTTTATTTTGCCTTGATTTAATTTTTTTAAAGATAGAATTTTAAAGCAAAAAAAAATTTCTTTTATTCACTATTTTCTACTTCAGGGCATGTAACACGTGGACTGAATTGTCCAGTTCTTCACAAATGAAGAATTTTAAGTTCTGATAAAATGATGTTTTGTATCAGGATTAGAGAAAAAGAGTATGCAGGAAAGCCTCTTGAAGTATAACGCATGCAATACATGCAACTTACACAAAATTTAGCTTTCTTTATTTTCAGTACAAGTGGAAGAAGGATTGCATAATCCATGAAGCAGCTACTGTGCAGCTAAGATATCTACCGAAATCTAATTAATTAATGCAGAGAATTGAATATGCAAATGCACACTGTAAGTACAGCCTTAAGCACAAAACCCCCCATCAGGCCATAAGCCCTATTTAACATTCATATCCTATAGTTCACATAGGGCCATATTCTAAAGTCTTTATCTAGCAAAATTCTCATTGCCTAGAAGTCAACAAGAGTTTTGCCAATTTGTTCAGTAGGGAAGAATTTCTTTGGCAGGTTTGAAGTGTATCTGCCTACTGTACAAGAGACAGTCTATAAAGAGTATAGACTGTATAAAGATGCTTCATTACTTGCAACTGTTTCTTTTTTCCATGTCTTCTTCTTTATGGAATATATTTATCTTTGATAAATACTATATAAATATTATATCCTTTGCTGCCATGTGTAATACATGAAGCATAAAAAAAAAACAACCCAAACATGAAATCAGGGTTTACAAAGGTAAAGAAATCTCTGATCTATAGCCTAGTTGCATTAAGCCAAAAGTAAACTTGAGGTGAAGGATTTCTTCAATTCTCAAAAGATCAACTCAGCATTCCTATTTCAGTCTAAGCCAGGAATGTCAGAGAGGTAAGACTGTAAAGAGTGATTTATTCTTGCCTTTGACAGTTGAGGTACAAGACTATATTGGAAAATAAAAAAAAAAACTTGTGAGGTTTTGAGGGTTGCACTGAATGATACTTTGTTTACAGGGAACTGGAGTGACCACAATTTTTCCAAGCTCTAGATTTGATGGAAAGCCTTTAAAAAAATAGAATTACATTTTTTCTGACTTGTTTTGTGTATGTTTTTGAATGTACTTGCATTTACTACTGATTTATACACATTAGTGCAATATCTTTAGTGTACTGACTGTTGGAGAGTTTCTTTAAGCATCTGCTTGTTTAAAATTTGTATCTGTTAAATGAAACCTTTAAACACATGTTGAAAGGGCCTGTAATCTCACAGGTTCTACGCATCTTTTGAGTTTGTACCCTCCTAATTATTTTTTCCATATTTACTGAGGGCCTGTAAGCAAGACTAAAATGAATGTACAACCTGCTCTACATCCTAGTCTTCTCTCCTAACATGTCCTGTGACACTACAGAAAAAGCAAAAGGTAACTGGATGAATGTATCAATCCAAAATGTGGAAAAGGTATTTAGCCTAGATAATATATGCAATTAAACTGATATTTCAATGGCAGCATATGAGTTTCCTAATTTATGTACAAACGGGCACTTTGAAGTTGAAGACACTATCAATCTGTCTTGTACAAACTTGGGATTCTGTGGCTGCCCTTGTGCACTATTTTTCATTTGTACTACTGAAAATCCACGTTGATTTCCTGGATGGTTGAAAAGCCAAGGAACTCTATCTCTGCTTAAGCTCAATGATTTATGGATGATATGCTAGCTCTTTTTCTGTCCACCAACCTAACATCACAGCAGCTTACAAGCTGCAGTGTCACTAAGACAGTTGTTATTACTCTTTTTTAAGCCCAGTAGTTGCACTTGCTCTTGATTCTTTAAAACAGTCAGTTGTGACAGTAACTATGATGTATGCTTTCCCTTTGTACAGGAGACAGAATTCTGCAGCACTGTTCATCTATCTGGTTCCCTTGTAGGCTTTTCACCTGCTGCTGTAATTTATTTTTCAAAAGAATACCTCTTGAGAGTAAACACGGATATAGGAATATTGTATTGTATATATGCACTGGTGTGTGTGCCCAGTTTCCTCGTTATACAACTTTGCTCTGTGCCTGAAGCTTTTTCCTCTACTTATTGCATATATCTGCCCTTTTCCATCCCTCTCCATTCTATAGGTTAGCCTAATCCAGACACTTTTTAATGACACTCCATTATGACACTTTACAACACAGCGTAGATTGCCAAATTAAAATGTAAAGGTATCAAAAATCCTTATTGTCAAGGATATTATATTATCTGATTCTTCCAATTTTTCTTACTGTTCTGTTTAAACTCTAAGTATATGTGAGTTAAAACATTTATCTTCTAGACCTTTCCAGCTTTGTTATGGCATTATTTTTATTGTGACAGTTTGTGGAGAGTGAAAATTTTCAGGGTCATAATTTTGACTCTTTTTGTGTTTTTATGAGCTGGAAGCTTTTGTGTGTAACATTATCAAAAACTAGGAATGGAGAATAAAGGTTATCTAAGTAAGATCAGAATTATTCAATCTGCATTTGAATGTTTATATGTTTCTCTGCTACCAGATAAAGTAAAACTTTTACAGTAATTTTGCCCTATTAAGGTGTTGGACAGAAACAAAAACTAATTATCACAGTTTAAAAGTATTCAGAGAAAAGAACAGGCTCTGTTCCCTCTATCTCACCTTATCCTGGAAAAGGCATTGCTGATGGAAAGGCAGAAGACTCCTCCCTTCCCTTCTTCTCTAAGTCAGGTCAGTTGCAGACCTTGGTAGCAGGACTGCCAATTGCTCAGTAAATCAGAGTGGAAATGGAAAGTCCTGCATTTCTGTGGGAAGTTCTGTCTTGAACTTCTCTGTGATTGTTTAGATACTATGTCTCTCTCATTCTGAATTTTAGCTTCAATTTCCTCATTTAGTTTTTCAAATTCATGGTGGTTAGCCTTGGTTAACAGGCCAACTCCCACTGAGCTGCTCGCTTACTCCCTGTCCGTGGCAAGGCAAAATGAGAAAAAGAAAGCTCATGGGTCAAGACAGGAAGAGCACTTGCTAATTGCTACTGTGAGTGAAACTGACTTTATGTAAGGAAAATTAGCATTAATTTATATTCAATTTAACCAGATGCAGATAGTAAGAAATGAAGACAAACATTAATGTCTCTCCTCCTGCATCTCCCAAGCTCAAGTGCACTCTTTCATCCCTGTATCCTCCCCAGCAGTGCAGGGAGGATGGGGGCAGGAGGCTTTATGGTCAGCACATAATTGTTGCTTCTCTCCTTGCTCCTTCTTCCTTCCATACTGTCCCTCTTCTCCAGCATGATGTCTTCACGGATTGCAGTTCCTTCAGGAAAAGCCCATCTTGCCTGGAATGACCCTGTCCAAGGGCTGCAATGGTGATATCTGCTGTGGAACCTGGAGCACCAGCTCCTCCTCCCCCTCCTCCTCTGACCTTCCTGTTCACACTGCTGTTTCTCACTGGTTTCATCCCTTCTCCTCTGTGCCAGTGGCATCCTTTGGCTTTAATTAGGTACATTTTCTCAGAATCACCACCACCTCAGCTGCAAGGCCCAGCTATATCCTGCACTGGGTCTTTTGGAAACAGCTGCAGCTGATCATGTTCAGCACAGGGCAGCTCCTCTCAGAGGGCACCCTGCACCCCCCTGGGAAGCACCTGGGCAGCTGCAGTCTGTACAAAGACTTACTCATCTGCTCTCCTAGAATATCTTCATAATCTGTTTGATATGCAAGCACCCTGCATAAATTAAAAAGTAGAAAGCTTACATGCAAACAATTTAAATCCTAAAACAGAAACACTGACTGTTCCTTATGGAAGCAAGAATTCATGTCTGTAACATGGATACCAGGCTATATGTAGATCCCAACCCCACCACAGTCCCTGGTAAGGTGCAAACTAGGTGGACACCAGCTGCTTTGCAGCCAAGCTGTGAACTGGTTGCTTGGGGATGGAAACTCAGAGAGCTGGGATGCACTCTGAGGCTGTCTTACCAGGTGCAGGTGATGTGGGTGAGGGGGTCCATGCTCCCCATCCTCTCTTGCCAGGCAGAATATCTTTCTTTTCAAAGCAGGCAGCTACTACATAAGTATCTCAGGCTTTCCAGTGCTGAAGAAGAATATAATTTGACATTTCAGACTTAAGTTCCACTTCTGAATGGAATTTTTTTTGACTCCTGATTCGTGGCATTTTTGAACTTTTCACCTATTTATCTAGAACAGCTTATAGTTCTTGAGCCAGCGGGAGAATTTAGGAGCAGAGTAAAATGGTGAGATAACACAAAGGGAAGAGAAGATAAGAATGCAGTACATGACAGGTCATCTCACCATGTTGGAAGTGTAGACAGAATCATAGCCCTTCTCAGTGTCTGGAAAGTCTGCTAGGTAGACTTATCTGCTCTCCAGAGAAGACATCTCCTTTCTCTCTCTGCTCTCCTTCCTGTGGCCCATGAGGTCCAATTAAGAAGAAGTCACTGCTGTCCTTCGTCCCAATACTTTCCGTGTTGTTCTTCAATGTTAGCTGTACTAATAAGATCATTCTGCCTACAAATGATTCCTTCACAGGACACAATTTGGCAAAGAAAACATAAGGACATGTCTACAATTTAAAAAGTGCTCTTACCTAGGTTACAAAATGTATAGACGTTGAACCTCCTAACAGCTTTCAATTTATAAATTTCTTTTTAGAGATGATGTGGAAAATTTCAGCTTTTTTACGATTGTATATAACAACAAATACTTTTTTTTTCCCCAATAACATCTCTTTTAGAACATTGGTTTTTCTTATTTTATATCACAGTGCCCTGAATATTTTTCCTGAAAATGTTAATGAGAGACAGCTGAGTTTCAGTCAGGCCTGCAGCTTTTTCATTTTGGTCATGACAAAGTATTACTTTCCAATGGAACTGGCTCTGATACTCCAGGTTTCTTTGTAATCTTCAAAGTGAAAAACCCAACTTATTCTCTTTTGTTTTGGGTGCTTTTACCTCACAAGCAATTCTGTCTTTTCAAAGTAAATGAATGTTTAGTTACTGCTTTAGTTTTTACCCACATTCTCAGCAGTTTTCTCATAGCGTAGAGTTCTACATTACAGTAAGGCACTCACTCTCACTTTGTTTATAACTCTGTGCTGAGCTATATGCTATTCTCATAAGGAAAACTTTTCTTAGCTTTCCTACAAAATATCACAGAAGCATTAATAAATTTGGTTTATATGGAGTTTTTCAGCTTGTCAACCACTAAAAAAATAATTTGGGTGTTTGTAAAGACAGCATGATTCAGAGGGAATGGCTCTTAAAGTCCATGAAATTATTTAAATAGCTTAAAGACCTCCTACAGTTCTTGTTTTATTTGTGAACTGTATGATACATTACGTTCACTTCAACCAAATTTATGTTGTTGTTTTAGTCAGCAGACACACAGGGCATAAAAACTAATAACAATTTTTTCTTTCTAATATGCTTTACATGAAGACATTGCTTTAAATTGTCTACATGTACCTTATTATGATCTCAGCTTTTTAATTCATGGTGGAATTACAAATAAAACCAGCAGGAATCATAAACAGAAAAAAATACCTGTTTTGTGTATTTGTGAAAATAAAAGCTTTTTCTGATAGTGAAATTGCTTTAGAAGTATGTGTATTTCATTGTAGCTATTCTAATTTCTTTCTTCTATCACTTTTTTTTTAGTATAATCTTCTCTGTGCAATATTTGACTTATAAATCTCCTTTTTGTCTGCTTTTTTTTTTCATACTTTAATCTTACTTTAAACATTCTACCATCTCTACCTGGTGTAAAAGGGCCAAAGAAATGAAGTTATATCTATGCCACCTGGGAATCTCCCCAGGTGTTATTTTTATTGCTGTACAATTGTGAAATCCCAGATTTTTATCTTTTCTTTTTTTATGATAAGTAGCTTTCCTTTCTGCTACGTGGATTTAGCATGCTTTTTAATATTTTGTACCCTATTCTCAATATATTTCATATTCTTCAAACTGTGCCTTATGAATATTCTCTTGACTCCCTAAAATTTGATGCTGTTGCTCTACAATCGCATGAATCAAAATTTCACCAACTTTTGTCTCATTAATCACATATATTTATTTTCTTGGGGATACATCCAAATATATGTCTAGCCTGCTTGATCGCTCAGCAGATTTGAAAAGAAATAGATCCATTTTACCACCAGAAATAACTTTCCATGGTCATTTCACAATTTCTATTCTAGTCTACGCCAGGGTAATTGAAGTCTTCATGATTAATGATGTGCCTCTTTAAGAGAAACTGTTATGGATACAAACTTTTCCTGACCTGTCTCTTTTCACACTGGTTTGCACATTTTTATCTATTTCCTTATAACACAGTCTGTACTTCTATGTTATACATTTCCATCCAGACCGCTCACATTCTGCTAAGCCATTCTGCATGCAGAATATCACTTCTCTGATCTTAAAGATATATTGTCCTTTACTGCATATACTCTCCTGTTACTATGGTGTTTTCATAACTTCTTATATTTCTGAGCCAGCTCTCAGTTAACCTACAGTAATTAAGTTATTTTTGTCTAAACACATATGGTTTCAACTCTGCAATCTTCTGTCTTTATATAATCCCAAAGAATTAATGTAAAACAAAGTCTTCCTTAGTTCACTTTTCTGAATAAAGTCTTCTTATCACTTTCCCTTCACTATTTTCAACAGTCTGCACTATACTACCTTCATTATGACCTTCTAGAATAATTTGTTCTCCTTTTATTGTAGCTGTGAGTCCTGAAGCTGTTAGTCCAAGGACATGCATGCACAGGTTGGGATCATTGTAGCTTCAAGGGACTCACCAGCTTGAAAATCTTACAGAGCAAGGCATTGACAGATGATTAGCGTGATCCTTGACTAGAGAGGAGGCATTCAGTATCTGGGATAGAATTCAAGGAACAGAGTCTAGATAGAAAAGCAAAACATACTTTTGTGGGAAAGGCAGATTTTAAATCTTTTTATAGAATAATCATCTAGAATCAGTAGTAGCTTTAGATAAACAGAATCATAAAATAGTTATTGAATGACTTGAGTTGGAAGAGACCTTAAAGATCATCTAGATCCAAATCCCCTACCGTGGATAGGGATACCTTCCAATAGAACCGGTTTCCCAGAGCCCCTTCTAACATAGCTTTCCCCTTTCAGGATGTGGAATAATAATTAGAAACCTTGAAACAAAGTGTATATTAAGTAAAAGGCTTGGGAATTAGTTGTTATTCTTGTTTTGTTCTCTAGCTGATGATTGCATCCTACCCCCCCTCTCACCCCCCACACCCTCCCCATTCCTTTAGCCGTCTCTTCATTCAGACAAAAGAAATGAAAGGAAAAAAAAAAAGTACATCATGCCTTTTTGTTTATGTGGCTCATTTTTTCATCAGCTACATTTCTTTTTACAGTTCTTAGCAAAAGTCAGGAATAAAAGCGACATGTCTTACACCAAAAAATAAAATGGTGTGACATCATGCAGACATTAAGGGCAGGAGAAGATGACAAGAAGGATAATAGGTAGAGAGAGAGGGACAAGTTCAAAACTCATGTGTAGCCTCCTGAGGCTGTTATTTTTAATTGACTGAGCTTTTGGAGTAATCAGTTGCTAATAAAATCCAGTATTTCATCACTAAATCTTGCCTTTAATTTGCAATTAATCTGTGAGTACCTTTGCCCTTTCTTCAGTGACTGTAAAAAATAGTGGTGAAAACATCATTAAAGTCCGTAGGATTTTTCCCACTCTGAATACCTCTTTACAGCTCCAAACTACCTCTGCCTTGTGCTATAAATAAATTTGCATATTCTTTCCTTGAAGGCTTCTAGCCTCAGCCCTTAAGTAAATAAATAAAGAAACCACTATCCTATTGCCCATGCCCCTTCAACAGAACACACTGTCTATTAAGATGAGCTATTCCTTTATCGCTGAATGGCCATATTCACCAGTCCATGAATTTGTAATTTAGTGTGTTTACTGCAGTCCTGGGATGTGTACTGCTTAAAATGTTCACTGGGGACTTTGTAATTTAGCTGTGTCATATTATTATACTGTGTAATGAAACATAACCACATAATGCATGTAAATAACAAAGTGTCAGCTCCCTGACAAAATATAAAGGGAATATGAAATGTCCCTTCTATCACAATCCCAGATAAAACAGCATAGCAACCTTCTAGATAAATTAAAAAGTTAACTTGGTGGAATTATTACTCTTCCTTTTAAGTTAAATACAAGGAAAAGGAGTAGGGTCTTCATTTTGTAATACTTCCCAATATTTGTCCCCTACCATGTTTCTAATTCATGATTTTTCTTTTTAATATGGTCCTGAAATAACTCTTTCAGCTGTTAAATACACACTCCTATACATACCCATCTTCTTGGCTTCTTCCCTGCAGCTGTCCTCTTTTTGTCTCCCTTTGCTGCAATCTTGACAACAAATATTTGGCATTTTCATTCTTTTCCACTTGCCCTTAGCTTGCCCTTACTGCTTAGAATGAGCTAGGCTAAAGAAGAAAATCTGGCCCAGATATATGCATGCACACAGTAGCAATTCATTTCCAGATGAAATTCCAGTTCTCAAAATTCTGAGTTTGAGAAATCTTTCCCATTCATTTATCCCTACTTGTTCAGTTGTATGTCTTTCTCTCTCTTTTGTAGATTGCCTCATATTGCACATGGAAGCTCTCTCCAGTGCTCATAAATGAAAATACACAAAACTGTTGTAAAGCACTGTTTCATACACACACACACAAATTACAATAATTAAGAGGAAGAATAAAGGTCTATCACATAATCACTTGGACAAACATAGTTAAAAGCCAATATAGAAAACTAAAGCACACAGCAAATATGCTGAAAGAAAGCAGAGCAGAACACAAACATGCTTGAAGTGATATTAGACACATTAAAAACAGCAGTAAACACAGCTTTTGAGATGGGGCAGAAAGTGAAACACTCTCTAACAAGCAGGTCCAGAAGAAATCTAACAAGTATGAAGAATACTAATTAAGAAAAACTTGAAATGAGAAGAAGAGACAGAAAAGATGAGCTAATTTCCTATTAGCAAGATTTTGTGGGGAAAAATAAAAAGGAACAGCACTGTCCTTTTGACTGAAAATTATACTTTTTTAAAATCTGGTTTTGTCTTAAGACAAAGTGTGCTTAATATCTTAAGTACAGAAGAATGAATGCCATATGATATGTTCTAATATTGGCTCAAATTTAAAAAAAGCCACCACTTCGTTTATTCCTTTTATGGTTGCCAAGAAAATCTGCATGTCTCTGGTTAAGTTGAGAATCATTTTTTATGTTGTATGTTCAAATACTCACATCAGAGTGGTCATAAACTTTACATACTATTTTCTACATTAGGGCATCCTCTTTCCACACCACCTTAATCTGGAAGCCTAAAATGTGGTCATGAGAAAAGCAGAGCTTTTACTTCCTCTACATGTTTAGATTGTTCAGGTGTTAAAAAGAAAATAAGTCTGAAGCCTAAAACCCAGCCATAAAATCCTACACTGACTTACTGGTTTCAGAAATGATGTTGCATATAAAACCTTGCTCTCCAGGCAGATGCTAATTATTTGAATAACAGTTTCTGTTATTTGGTCTCCTCAGTCATACATCTGTTCACAAAGGAAACTAAAACAAAAAATAATCAAACACAGATTTCATACATGGAAAACTGCAACTAATACTGGTCCAACTTTACTCAGGTGTAAAATATTAATAATTTTTTTCCTCATAGCATAAGCCCAGTAGAAAAGGGCAAAGAAAGAGAGGGAAAAAAAACAACCTCTGAATAAAATTAAGCAGATAAATTCAAGAATCTTACCACAGAAAACTGTTGATCCAAAGAGACAAAATTCTTTGACAATAGTCTGCTCAGGTCTCATCAGAATGACAGTACAGAATGACATCTTTTATGAATTGAATGAATTGTCTAATATGATGAAGTGCCTCAAAAACATTCTGAACAACTGAATAATCTTAGTCTATGTGTATTTGTATCTGCCCATTTTCTTCTTTCCTGCTTTGATATTTTATCTACTTGTAGTCAAACAAATTCAATCTGTCCAGTAATATCATCTGCTCAATAATCTGTCCAATGAATTAAAACTTTCTATTCATAGATCATTTGGAGAAATAGGAGAAATAACTGCACTTTAACATAAAATATAGCCAGATATATATATTCATATATATTTTACTTTAAAAAAAAATACTTCTAATCTCTAAAAGCATTTAACAAGCAGCCTGATTAAGTTAGGGATGCAACCCAACATCTAGCTATTACTTAGGCTGATAGTAAACAGTACATATCCCAGCACAGTGTTTTAGAGCACAGGAAACACCATTTAATAACAACCCTGACACTGCAACAATTACCCAGTCACTGTTCAGCCTGGTGAAATCACGTAAGTCAAATGGAGATAAGAACTCAGAATTAAATATGGGCTATCTTGTATTTTCATAGATTTTCATACATTTATCATCTACTTTTGAGGACTTAGCTAGTTAAACGTTTCACTGGAAGCAATTTGAAAGCTGACCTTTGCCTTTGAACTCTTTGTGAAAATTGTAGCTGCAGTATCACACTGAAACATTGCCTCAGAAGCTTTCAGGCAGGAACAGTTCAGCATATGGATTGCTCTCAGGTTTAGCTGTCTCTTGTGGTCATGAACTCCAGTTATTCCAGCATGCAGCAGGTCACCTGCAAAATGTAGGTCTCTTGCCCCCTCTCTCTTTATCAGTAGCTGAGTCTGAGGAAGGGAGAGACTTCTATTCCCTCTGGGAAGAGGTTGATGTGCTGGAAGAGAACTAGCCAGAAGGTTTCTGGGAACTGGCACTCTCACTTTTTCCAGACTGGGTGAACAAATACAGCACTGCTCATCCTTGACGGCACCAGCATTTTACAAGGGACTTACACAAATCTCATCCCTGTAGCAGCAAGCCCAAGTTCCTCTCGCTGGTGTCTGTCCTAAGTACTCTGCTCGGGCTGAAAGACAAACGATTCCATGCACTTACTTCAGCAGCTGGCTGTTGCAGTTCAGTGGAGTGAAGAAATAAAGACCACAAACACAACACTATGATGCTAGGCCAACCAGCAGATGCTCAGAGTGTCCTTGGTAAGTTTTAAAAGTCACAGAGGATCATAAAGGAGATATCCCCTGGGGACTCGAGGTGGAGCAGTTTCTGCTGGGGACTCAGCTATGATATGACATCACTTTTATTTTCAGATGATTACACAGTATTAACTAACAGATTCTCATTATTTTGGGGCTGTGAAGATGCAAAAGTAGATCTCCACAAATAAACAGGTTTTACTTCTGAGATGGTCTAAATGAGGGAAAAGAAATTGGGTAACAAGAATGACAGGCTGGAGCCTAAAAGCCTACAAATTTCTGGCAGTATAAAAGGGGTGGAATTCAGGGAGTGGAACTAGAGACACCCGTGAGACCCTCTGGAGCACCAAAGGAAAAATAGGGTTAGTCCAGGCAGAAACAAGGCATCATCACTTTGTCTGCAGGCAGGCAGGCAGGCAGGCAGGCAGGCATCCCACTGTGCCCAGGATAGAAAAGTAACAATTTTCAATAAAAAAATATGGTACCATCTTCATTTCCAAATTATTTCACTTAATTTATCCTTCTGTGAGGTCTACCACAGGCTTGGAGAATAGTAGCCTTGATAATACTTGTGACTGTTCTTCAACAAGCAGAAAGAGAAAAAAAATGAAGCACTTAGTCCATACCTTTGTCTGTGGCATTTTTGAGTGGTTTGGATTTTTTTTTTTTTTCCCTCTAACACTTGGTTACTCACAGTTGATTTAATCTGTTATGGGGCAAAGGCAATTTCAGTTGCTTCACAATTACAGTTTCAAATTACTTCTTTTTATATACCCAGTATTCAGTTTTTTTCCCCTGAAGAGCATTTCTTCCAAGAGAGGAGTCCACTACTCCTATTAAAGCAAAATTCTTTTCCATATAAGTAGAAAAATTAATTTGAGCAAAAGATTCTGTAATTGAGATTAAAATTTTGTTTAATAAGTAAAGTTTTGATTGATAATTCCAGTCAGTCTGTGAATATTCACTGAAAGCGGATATAAAAAACGGTCATGGACCAATCTGTATTGATTCACATGCAGGTAGATGCATATTGACATTAAAAATATTTACAGTAGATATCCTGATTTCTGCTTTTGTGGGTCTGGAGCAGAAGAGATTTATTTTTGTGGGTCTGGAGCAGAAGACACCACAACATATAAAGTGCCCTTCCATGGAACACATATCCCAATGACTGAAGTGTTCAGAGTTGTGGCAAATGAAGCTTCAAAACCATGTTGTTAAAAATATTGCCTTAAATGTTGTCTTAAAACACAGTACTGACAAACATAATCTAAAGCCAAGTCTGATAATCTGCCGTTTTGCTTCAAGCTGTCCTCCTAATGAGCTTTGAAATATAATCATTGATTTGGAGGTCATTTTCATAGGCATAAGGGCCAGTTAAATAAAAGTTGGAGGGAAAAAAATTGTTTATGATTTTCCAGTTAGTTTTTCTATGAATCTGTTCATACATTCTAGCTTCAATCTAATAAAAAATTCCTAACACAGACCATTATTTGCTGGTTGAAAGTAATATGCCAGAAAAAAATATTAGTTAATAATAAGTTTTCTACCCTCCCATAGTCCACAACCTGCATTAAAAACTCCTCACTGCCTGATATTTGCAATAAAGTCCTGAATAAGTGTTTTCAGTTGTCAAAAAAATATAGACTGAATTAGGTTCAAGACAAATAATGAGTAAAAGCATAGTTTTGCTTTATCTAAGCCAGGTCTAGCTGTTCTGATGCTTGCACTCTATTTTTCACTTGGGGATAGATTGTCTCAGCCCTTTTTGTTCTCTCCTGCTGGGTATAACTGCCTATAACTGCAATCTGAAGGAAAAAAATGCACTGCAGAAAGGAAGAGTTTCCCAGATGCACTGGAAATTCCACCCTCAGGCTCAGGGCTAAAATGTCAGCTACTGATCTGCTGCCTCTGAAACATTTTTTCCTGTAATTATGCCACCTATTTCTAATTTAAAAATTCCAGGCCACAATGCATACAACACATCAAAAAATGTTGCAACTGCAGATCTAGGAAAAATGTGAAAAGTAGCTTCTACCTGCTGAACTAGAAAACTGAATAATGGGGTGAGCTCTATTCTCATTTCTTCTTGATCCACCTCAGGGTTGCCTGGCTAGGGGTGGGAGGATAATTAAAATGTATCAGCACAGAGGGCAAGAAGGCAGGAAATAGAGGTGAGCTACAGCTGCCTCCTGCACTGGTGATGAGACACTGCCACATTACACATTCCTTGTAGGGCAAATTATAAATTAATAACTCCTTCTTCAGTGATCCACTAAAACTATTTGATATTTCCTTCTTTCACTGTCTCTCTAAGCAAACATATAGTGGCTGATAAAAGCAAAATTCTCTGCTTTGCTCTAGTCTCTAATCATTCAGGAAGAGACCTCAGACTGACAGAAACATTAGTTTGCAGGAGATATCTTTTTCTGTGGCTTCTGGAAAAAAACCACTTACCATTCCAATCACCTTCTATTCCATTCCTGTAAAGAATCCATAGTAAGAAAAGCAGAGTTAAAAAGGCTATGTCTAGAAAAGTCCTCCACTTGCAATGGATGCCTACATCTGCTGGGTTTTGTAAACAAAAATAAAAATAGTTGCTTTGGAAACCCAGTTATGAAAACACTTCTGTTCTCTGTCATCTATCTTGGCTTGTCTGGGATTTGTTTTGTTTTTAATTCAGTAGATCCTGACTACATATCCCCACCTGTAGTTCTAATCAGTGGTTACAAATATTGCAATTAGCTGCTGTGGAAATGATTATGTTGTCACAAACAGAGGATTAGAACTTCATATGAGAAAAAATCATCAAGAACAGATGAATGCCTGAGAAAAAAAATTAAGATCTGGGTCTCATGCTAAGATTCTTAATAACAAAATAGAAAATGAATAGTAACAAAGAGGAAACCAGAAAAGTATTACTGCTTGCCTTTAATGCAATTTCCCCCCCCCCCCCCCCAAAGGTTATTAAAATCCATTGATTGTGAAATGTCTGCTCTCAGGGAAAGATTTAAACTGATTAAAATGCACAGTGTATTGGGGATTAAACCTTTATCCCATGACAAAGTTCCTCTCAATGGAAACATAAATGACTGGATTCTGAAATTCTAAGAAAAGGATTTACTTTGAAAAGGAAAACTGTTTAATTTTATCTACACCAATGCAAGAGATAAGGGACCAGTCCTGCTCTCATTTACAGTTCTTGGCCAGAAACAATGTAAAAACTACTCTTCCCTAAAAACTGTGATTTCCACATTTTTGTAGATTCAAGCCCTGCTCTTCTAGGGTGGACAGGCCTACATATTGGTGTAAATGGCTTCATCCTTTCATGTTCTCAGGAATCAGTTACAGCTTATCTCTGGTATCAAGAGCACCACCTGCACTATCAGTTCTGAAGAAAAACAACATTCTCCTGTCAAAGATAAATTCGAGTGATTTCTAAAAAGAATGGTGATAGTATTTACAGTTAGAGATCATTCTGATTATATGAAATACATTTTCGGAAAATATTCATTTTCAAGATGACCCATTCTGTTATTTGGGTCAACGAAATTTCATTAATGCACTAGCAAAATGACAAGAAATTCAGTTGGTTTTGTTGTTTAATGCATGCCAGAGAGGTAAAGATGATTGTTATCCCTGGCAGACACTTAACAGCAAAATAGCTGGTTCAATACAGCATCCTGCATTCTGAGATGTGAAGATCATATTGTGTGAGGCTCACCTTGATAATAGTTCTAATTATTTCCTTTAAGGTCCCCCACTTTTTGTTAATTCTAGACCTCAGTGTACACATATTTGTCTCAGATCAGAAAAGGCATTTTTATCAGATCACACAGACAATAGGTGCTTCTAGTATCTTGATCTATTAAATTTTTGCCAAATGCTGTATAAAAGACCCCTGCCTCTTTGGAAAGCATGTTTGTCCAATGCTGATAATCCTTAGAGCACAAAGCTTAAAATATATTTAAAATAAATACAGGTATTGTCTTGAAAAAGGCAAAATCTCCCAATGTATTGGAGCACAGTGTTATTTTATATTTCTTAATAAATAGGAAACAGTTTTTACTATGTTGTATTAGTACAAACCATTACACACTTTGGAGAGATTCTCAACTACATTTTATTACTACTTTGTTGAGTTTCAGCTCTCTTCTACCAGTTTTTTCAGGTTATTTCAACTCAGTGTCTGGTGCCTCATACCTTTGAGACTCTGGGTGGGCATGCTTTTAATATAAGAGCATATTAATCTCTCCTGATACTATTCAAATTTTGTTTTCTAGTATGTTATTTGAATGTGTATCTAATTTACACATTCATTTAATAGAAATAGACACATGCAATAAATAGAAAGATTAATTTGTTTAATAGTATCTGTACTTTTCTCCTGCCAGTCCTGATTGGATGAGCCTAGTAGCACTTTTTTTACTGCCTGCTAATGGTCAACTTAGAATGAATGAATGCCTCATTGCAACCCCTTTATCTTTTGTGGAAACATTGTCCATTCTGCTATGTGAACTCCCTTCATTCCACTAGGTCTTTGGGTACATTGCACATACTCTGTCATTGCTTAGATATTCCTTTTACCATATTTTAGCACCTCCTCCCATTTTTTTAGATTGCAGATCTAGTTTTTCAGCCTCCATTCCACACTCAAGGCTTGTATTTTCCCATATTGGCAAAAAAAAAAAAAAAAAAAAAAAAAGTCTTCTCATCCATTTAATGTTCCTATAGAATGCAGGTAACTTCAAACATTCTTGGCAGTTTTACAGTCAATCTATTCTACATGAGTTAAGTGGAAGCTATGAAACACATCAAGAGCTTCAGAACTAGCTATTGTTAGAAAGAAGACTATCTTTCTGAAGCTGTGCCTTTTCCTGACATCCCTTGCTAGCAAAGGCAGAGTGAAGTGCTGTTTAAAACTCTTCTATTTCCAGGGAGTTTCAACCCTCATGCAGCTTTTAACTGCCTGTTTTTCCACTGCAGGTCTTTTCTTTGTTGCTCCTTTTCCTCTGTTATCATGCAATGTCTATTGATCATTCAATGCTTCAGTGCTGTTTTGCACCATAGGTGCTTCTCACTGCCTGTGTTCAAAGCAGCCTGGTAAGCCTGGACAACCCAGGTAGAGCCTAAGGTGTGACTTCATTCCAACTGCATGTCAAAACCATAAGAGTCATCTTTGGTCTGACCAGGTCCTCCAAGCCCTGCGTCCATCTCTCGGAGAGAACAAAAGGAAGTTTCTGACAAGAGTATAAGAAAAGAGTTACCACATATTTTCCCTTGAAGTATCCCCTTTGCCTCCAAATTTTTTGCAGCTCAAGTAATTCCTGATCATATATACATTTAGAAGTCTCACAAGGATTTCTTTTCCATGATTTTTACCAGCTTTTTCTGGCATCTTTGTTAGCTTAAATAATTACAGCAAATTCTGGTAAGGATTGCCGTAACTAAACTATTGCAGACTGTTCAACTCACTTATATTCTGGCTACTTTTGACCCCTTCCCCCTCTGGTCTCCAGTACAGAAAGATGCAGAGAACAATAATTTTCAATCCTTAGCTACCCAAATCTGCTTATGAAATGCCTACTCTTTTTTTTTTTTTTTTTTTTTTTTTTTTTTCCCAAGAGAAGGCTTCTCTTTTATTTACTTATTTCTCACATGGATTTTGATCTTTGATAATCCTTGTTGCCTTTCCTCAGTCAATTTTCAACTATATGCTCTCTGAGATGGAGAGGACCAGAACTGCACAACTACCACTGTATGACCAGCTGTTCCACTGGGTCACTCCTTGAATTTTTGTTTCCACTTAGACTCGACAATGCTCCCAAGGCACCCAATTCTGACTCTGAGAGAACTGGCCAGCTCATATAAGCACAGTCCCAAACAGCACAATATAGTGCACTCAGTGTCGGCTTTAGATTAGCAGCACAATTCTGCTGCCTAAAACCTGTATAAGAAATTTCAGGAAAAAGATAATCAAAGCAAAGAGATTGAAAATTTGGGGAGTTAAGAGCATTACCCTACACCTGGCAAGTATTCTTCTCCTTTTTGCAAGCTTTTACATGCAGAGTTGTAGTAAGCAGAGAAGCCTTCAAGTCTGCATAGAAAAAGGAACAACACTAGCAACCTCCATAGAGGAAACACTACAGCCTCCATCAGTTACATGTTTTTATTCTGAGTTCAGGTTTGGATAGGACTCTCCATACTGTACTAATGTGCTGAGATCACCCAAAAATACAGCGCCTTTGCAGTGGCAGTTCCAGTCTTCTGCCTTTGCCTCTCTATTTTTTTTTTTTTTTGTAATCTCACTTGTTTTCTTCTTGCACCTCAGGTATTTTTTGCTGTTTCTTTAAAAATTATTAATGTTTCTGCAAGGTGCAATAAATTTTGGGTTTCTGGGGACCTTTTTCTGATAAGTGAGACAGCACTGGACTCCACGGTGGACTCAATAATCTCTCTACTGTTATATTTATAATAATAAATATTTTTATGCTATATTAATCTCCTCTTAGAAAGCCATGGCAAAAATCAAAGACTCCTGTTTGAATAAGACGCTAATGCTATCAGCCATTCAAAGATAAAAAGTCAGTATTTATTGCAATGTTCAGCAGCAACACTAAGCTACAACTAGAGCTATAACACGACATGGGAAGCCATCTGAAGCTATTGTCAACCAGTGATTTGGATAATAGAAAATTACTGTAATTACTGGCCATTTTGTTTTAAAATATCAATTTTATTTAGCAAGTTGGCATGGCCTCCTTCTATTGATGACTGTATGATGTTAAAATTAAGTTAATTTTCCTTATTTTCATTTTGTATTTTTTCTTAAAAAAAAAAGTCAACTGACCAACCATATCACTTCACTATTAACAGATAATTCCAAAATTATTTTAGCTGGAGAAAAGTTAATTTCCCTCAGAGTGGCTAGTGTGGGGCTATGTTTTGGATTTGTGCTGAATACAGGGTTGCTAATATAGAGATATTTTTGTTTTTGCAGAGTAGGGCTTACACAGAGCCAAGGCCTTTTCTGCTTTCCATACAGCCATGCTGGCAAGGACCCTGGGAGTGCATGGGAGGTCAGGAGGGGACACAGCTGGGACAGGTGACCTAAACCAACCAAAGGGATATTCCAGACCCTATGACATCATGCCCAGTATAAAACACGGGGAAAGAAGGAGAAATTTGAAGATGTTTTGTGTGACAGAGTTTGTCTTTCCAATTCGCCATTACCTGTGATGGGGCCCTGCTGTCCCAGAGGTGGCTGAACACCTGACTGCCCATGGGAAGTGATGAATTAATTCCTTATTTTGCTTTGTTTGCTTAACTTTTACTTTCCCTATTTGCACCATGGGTTTTCCAGCTTTTACCCTTCTAATTTTGTCTCCAATCCCCTGGTGGAGAAGTGAGCAAGCAGCTGCGTGGGGCTTGGCTGCTGGCCAGGGTTTAGCCACAACAATTTGTATCATGCTCATACAGTCATAACACTTCAAGCATGCATCAGAAAGATATGCTTTTGTAAATCCTTTGAATTTCTTTTAGGCTCTGTTGAGATATCATCTTTCTCATCTTCAGGTTGCCACAGGACTCCCTTTGACAAAGACTTTTAATTGTGATATATCTATTGAAATTATATGTGCTCTCTCTCTTACCTCTTTTCTGCCACAGCCTGACTTTCCATATCTGAAACTACCCCTAGAAATGTATTCTATAGCATCTTTCTCAGAGATTCCAAAATATTTTATAAATATTAAATCATAAGCTAATTCCAGACACTCGAAGAAACTGAAGAGTATTTATGAGCAATTCTGTCTCCCAAACTCCACTGCATAAATCAGAAAACCAATATGATGTAGCAGATACCACATGAGAAGAGCTTCAAACAGGGACTAAAGCATTCTGCCTCTGAATATAGCTGCAGGAAGAATGCAAATCAACAGTACATTAAAAATTGTGTTTTCCCTGATGTAGGGTCCTTATGAGGCCTTGGGTGATTAAGCAACTCGACTTGGAGCCTTTATTTCAGAAGTCAGTGCTTGTTACAGATACATCAGGTGACAGGCTCAGTGTTGAACAAAGACAGTGGTAACTGCACAGCAGCCAGCACAGTCACTAGCAGTATTTTGGGTTTCCTTGGAGTTTGCCAGTCAAGCACTCAACCTGCCTACCAGAGCGTGTAAAATCTAGAGAGATCAGAGGATGAGATGGTATTGCTGGAGGCTATAAAAAGCAGGCTCTGTTTTTGTCATGTCTTTGAAAGGTTTCTCAAAATGCAGGTTTGTCACAAACATTGTCCTGCAGCTTGTGGCTATCTGAAAATACAGCTGGGATTGCAGCTTTCTATCATTACACTATTGATTTCTTTTTTATATTTTAAAAAAAGTGCACATAGAGGTTCAACATGTGGCCCTCTTATCATTGTCATTTCTGTATCATTTTTGAAATTCCTTATAACTCTGGATTTGAATTTAAGGAAAAAAAATGTATATAGAAGGCTACTAACAGCCCACTGTCAGGCCACTATCACACATTAAGTACTTTAGGTTGTGGACTCTTCCTAGTGGCAGGACCCACATAGGATCTTTCTTTCCTGCCATAAATTAATGCCATTAATACCCTCCTTCCCTGCTGCAACAGTGGTAGCAGGCTGACACTGAGACACACTTTCCTGCCTCTGACCTTTCCTCTCTTTTTAGAGATCTATCATGTAATATTAGAAAAAAAAAAAATTGACAGATAAAGAGCTTAATGGGTCAAACTTCCTTAAGCCCAATACAAGGAAAGAAAATTTTTTTGCCTTTAAAAAATGTAAAAAGAACAACTATGCTCCTTTGATACCATTCTGCCTTCCATCTGATCACTGTCCCGTGGGAGATGAAGTAGCTAAACACTGCATTAACCTGTCTCTGCAGCTCACTCCTCTCTGGGCATTTTCAAACTTACTCCACAATGTCTTTTGGTCAGTTCTTAAAAAACCTTCAAGAAATACTGTATTGATTTTTATTCAAAAATCATTAGAATGAGGGGACCTTAAAAGCCTGTTTTTTTCTATCTATAACAAGCTTTTTTGTACAATCTTAATTCATTTTGAAGAAATAACAGCTATGAAAATGGTTGTGTTATAAAAAGCAGAAGAGCCACTGAATAACAGCCTGAGAATTTTATGGTTTATTAAGACAGTATTTGAAACAGCTCTCATTTACGTGAAGATCTTCTTACCTTTCCTATACATGACTGAAAATTAGGTTTGATACAGTTTTTATCCTGCCATATGATGCTGAAATCATCACACACTCACTGCCACTATCTCTTAATGGCAAGGAACAGTTTCAGTATGTCACAATAAGCATGTAAAAATTGAGGTGGCTGCCCAAAATATTTAATTTCTTTAATGTTCCAACTGGCCAAATAATTTTGACAAAATGGGTTTTCTCCTAAAGCTTCTTAAATTTCTTAACTAAGCCTAACTGGAAAGTGGTGTGAAATACTCATTGTTTTATTATATACATACCCACTTCCTTATATAAAGGAGTTCTGAGATGCTTAAATAAAATTAAGTACAGAGTAGATTAGAGAGTAATCATAAGTTGCAGGAGTACAGATGGAAAAATAGTGATGCTTTATCCTGAAGAAAGTGCTCAGCATGATTGAAATAAGCATTTACCATTTTGATGAAATATTAAGGACATTATTAGGAAAGCCTATTATTCACCTGTTTAAAAAAAATGACACTCTAAATTCATGACACAAAACATAAACAAATAAAAAGGCCACTTGAGGTTTTCTGTATCATACCTTAACTGTGAGTTGTGAGGTTTAGGATTTTTAAAAATTTTTTTAAATTTTTGGATGAAGCAGATGAATCTTGGCCCTCAATACTTCCATTACTGCATTCACACATAGATAGACCATACTTGTATAATCATGTCTATTTTATATATAGGCCACCTGTACATTTCTCTTCCTCCCAAGACTAATAGGTGAACAGCAGGGACAATGTTTCTCCAAGCAAGCGTGGGGGGAGGTAGGGTTGTTCACTGAAGTTTAAATCTCTGCTTGCATTCCCAGACTGCTACATCTCCAGCATTTGGAGATTTTTCAGCTTTACTAGCAGTAATTTGTAGCAGCTCAGTGTATAAACTCTTTCTTTCCTCGATCCTTTTTTAAAGCGTCCTTTTGCTTCTTTTCCTCTATTCTTCTTGCCCATGGTAGCATGAAAGTATTTGAAGATGATGAAGTGAAATGTTTGATCTTTTTTGCAATGTTTCTGCCTGGACCCAGTGCATTATCTTGTGTGTCACTAGATAATACCTGTGGGGAAAAAAGGCCCTGAAAGTATAAAAATAATAATATATGAAAAAGATTTCATTTTGCCCCATTGCTTCTGAACAAATTTAAACAGCTGCTGACAGCTCAAGAAAACTTTGAAAAATGTTCTTTTTAGAAACTATTGTAATATATCACATTTTCTGTATATTTCACTTCTCTGATTCTCTCTTTCTCAAGACATTTGCATGAGAATGAGATCCTTCTTTCCAGTATTTTGCTGACTCTGGCTGTCGTACGGATTTTGTTCAGGTTGTTTGGACAAGATTTCTGGCAGTGCTTGTGTCTTTTCAACAGCAGCAAAACTTCTGGATAGTCAAAGAGGTCAGGGAGGAGGAAGTTTGTCTTGTGCCTGCAGTCAGTGAAGTGCAGAGCCCATTGCAGTTCCCAGAAGCAGAATAACACTTATGAACTGGACCTGGCTATCTGGACTCCTCACAGTTTGATGGAGGCAAGCTCCTCCTAAGTCCTTGTGGGGCTTACTCCTGTAAAGCACCCCTAAGCCCCCAGGCTAATGCAGCATAGCACTTGCTCTTCTAGTTAATTCCTAGTATGCTGATTCGCTCTTGTAGGTCTAGGCCAAACACACTCTGTCTCATGCAAGACTGAGCACTGCCTTTAAATAAAATAAAACAAAGTGAATTTCCCGCTGTCAAGTGTTGAAATATCTGATGTGCATGGAAAGTTCTACCTTAACTTCATTTGTTTTTTGCCTCTCTATACTTACTGGTTGATAACCAAAAGGCCTGAGAAACTTTAAGAAAGACTGCTCCCTTGTGGTTTTTTGAGCTAGGCAAGAATGAGAACTTCTCATAAAATCTGATATTATGCAAGTTCTTAGTTGAAGTTGTTAATCCCAGAAAAAGTATTGATCGTAAATGCATTATGGAAGTCGGCAGTATTCACATGCTCCCAGGAATCCAAATATTTTAGCAGTTCTCTAAGGATTAAAACCTTGAACAAACAGTTAAGTCAGTTATCTAAACTGCACAACATCTGCTCAAGAGAAATGGAGCCTCTGAACCTTCTCACATTTTCCGTCTCCAGGACAAACTTCCCTTTAATTCAGGGAAGATTCCTAGAAAGCAGCTGCTGGGCCCTGGGCCCACAGTCCAGGCCACAGGAAGGGTAAATTCACAGAGCTTCCCTATACCAAGGCTCTCAGGAACAAGCTGGAGCCTCAAGCTCTGTGTGGCTGGGCAGAGAGTCAGGCTGGACAGCACAGCAAAAATGAGGGCAAAAGCGTCCATGTAAGGATAGAGGTTTGGGCAGAGAGGGACCTGATCAGATTCAACAAAGGGATGTTTCTGGGTCCTGGAGAGAAGTAATCCAACACACCAGTACAGGTTAGGGGTTGATCTGCTGGAAAGGAGCTCTGCAGAGAAGGACCTGGGAGTCCTGGTAGACAACAACCTGTCCATGAGCCAGCAGTGGCCTTGTGGCCAAGAAGGCCAGTGTTATCCTGGGCTGTACAGAGAAGAGCACTGCTAGCACATCACAGGAGGTGATCTGACCCCTTCATTCAGGCCTGGTGAAGCCAAATCTGGAGTGCTGTGCCCAGTTCTGGGCTCCTCAGTACAATAAAGACATGTAGCAAGTCCAGTGGAGGGCTACAAAGATGATCAGAGGCTGGGTCAACTCTCTTATGTAGAGAGACTGAGGGAGCTGGGGCTGTTTAGCCTGAAGTGATTGCTTATCAATGCATAAGGAGGATTTTATCAATGCATTCAAACCTCTTAAGAGCAGGTGTCAAGAGGACGGGGATGGGCTCCTTTCAGTTCAGACCAGCAACAGCACAAAGGGCAATGGGCACAAACTGAAGAACATGAAGGGTGAACACTTCGAGGGTAACACAGGATGGGAACAGGCAGCCCAGAGGTTGTGGAGTCTCTTGCTTTGGATTTATTCATAACCCATGTAGATGTGAACCTGTGCAACCTGCTCCAGGTGAACCTGCTTTAGAAAGGGGGTGGACTAGATTATATCCAGAGGTCCCTTCCAACCCCAAGCATTTTGTGATTCTGTGCAACACTTCCAGAGGTGGAGAATTGAAGCCCCACTCTGGAAAACAAGGAACAACCAAAAGAGGAAAGAAATGGAATGCGCTGAAATTACTACCATTTTTGATTAATGTCCTAAGCTCACCAAATTAATTTAGCAAAATATGTTTTCCACATGCATTAGCAAGTCAATGGCATTTATCCATGCAGATCTACAAACTAAGTTGTGTAGACTGTGTGAATATGTTAAAACTAATAAGCATACCTGAATTAAATAAACAGTTAGAAACTGCAGGCTCGGGGACTTTGTAATACCATATGGAGTCTTTCAGATGTAAATTACCAGCTGAAATTCAGCCTGGGTCAGTAAAAATCCAAATTGTTGCATTCTAATAATTGTTCAGTGGTCTATATGAAATTAGTTGATTGACATGTCTACAAATTACAAACACAATTGGTGCTAATAGAGCCTCTCAGAGAGACTGGAAATTTCATGGGCATGGAGAATGAACTGGCAATTCATCCTCAAGGTGAACTCTTCAAGTCAGTAAGAGGCACCTGGGGGAGCTGTGTTAGTGCTACTTTTCATGCTCAGACTGTTCTGCTTAATTATTATCATTTATTATTTGTACACTCTTCTATTGCAGTATCACCTTTAAGCCGAAATCTTGGATCACCCACTTTACCAGGAATGACAAACACACAGTTCCAGCATCGAATGATTTGCACTTAAAAGTCCATCTATAAACTACTCTGAAAATGTAGCCAGATCCCTTAGTACAAAGTAAGGTGGATAGAAGATACAGGAAATGAGTTTAAGAACTGTCTAAACTCTACAACAAGGTCATATCAAGGAATTAATTTTCTACTGTGGCAGTCTTCTACTTTTCCAGAGCTCTAATATGCATGTCAGAAAAGTGTAAGATACACTTTATATTACATCTGTGACTTTCAGAAGTTACTTTCTAATATGCCAAAACTATTTTGGAAAAGAAATTTCAGGTTCCTAATATCAAGTTGGTCTAGTAGGAAGGTATCTAGAGGGTAAGTCCTGTGAGGAACAACTGAGGGATCGAGGGTTGATTAGCCTGGAGAAGAGGAGGCTCAGGTGTGACATTTTCACTCTCTACAGCTGCTTGAAATGAGGTTTTAGCAAGGTAGGGGCCTCTTGTCCCAGGTAAGAAGTAGCAGAACAAAAGGACATGGCCTCAAGCTATGCCAGGAAAGGTTCAGGCTGGACATTAGGATAAATTTCTTCATAGAAAGGGCTTCAATGTCAAGAAAGCATTGGAAGGGACTGCCCAGGGAGGTGGTGGAGTCACCGTTCCTGGAGGTGTTTAAGGGAAGAAGGATTGGATGTGGCACTTAATGCTCTGGTCTAGTTGACATGGTGATTGATCAAAGATTGGACTCAATGATCTTGGAGGTCTTTTCCAACTTAATTGATTCTGTTATTCTGAGAAAAACAGGGAAAGAGATTTTCAGTATATATGATCACAAGCGTACAAGTTTAGAAACCTTTTGCATATCAATAAACTGAAAAACTTATGCTTGAATTTGATTACATCAAGAATTTCATTGACATAGTAGATGTGATGAGTTTTAATAGAGATTAAAACATTGCATCAATTATTTCTCTTTTTATTTCTCGATTCTGTTTTATTTTTTCACATTTAAAACAAGATTCAAACACGAAGAAATTACTTTTTTTCCATATCTCTGTTTTACATATTCTTGTGGGGACAAAAAAAAAAAAAGCATCTTGTATTGGTTCCGTGCTTATATTGTCATGTCCCTTATAAATCTGATAAAATTTTCATCCAGTGGGTGATGCAGGGCCAGGATCACCTGTCATGGGACAGATGTTACCTCCCTCACTGCACAACAGAGTGTGCTTATTGCTTCATCCCACAGCTCTAACTCCCTTAGCTCTTTTGTCAGATTCACCCCAGGGACCATAGTCATTGCTGGTACAAAAGAAAGCAAGGAAAAAGAGAGGTTGGTATATAATTTTTCTTCAGAACTATCACCTCAGTGAGATGCTGCTGAAACACAAATTAACTTCAGTCCTGACAGAGCACTGGGCATTTCTGCAACATTAGATCTACCAGCATCTTAAGAATACCTTACACATCTGACAGAGATGAAAACACTTAGATGAGTGGAAGATGAATGCCCACATTGGGGCTGGCAGCATATGAAAGCCTCTCTTCCCAAGAACTGATAGCATTAACTGAAAGGGAGTCAGGACTCAAGCTTTGCTTCTCAGTGGGAAGACATTGCTTAAGCAACGGTGAAATATTGCTGGTCAAAGGAAGTGTGATGCCTGCCAAAGCGCTCATGTCATATTCTGCTTCACACCAAAGCATAAAGCCCAAATCATTTCCTCTCTGTCTATACCAGGCAGGGTTATTAAATCACTTAAAAGCTTGCAACTCCTTCAAATGCATGTGGCTTCTTTATCAAACACTGCCTTATTTAATAACATTGTGATTTGCTGCAAATATTCCTTCTTATTTTGTGCATGTATGTTTCTGACCAATCAGCTTTCAATCTTTCATATAGCTTGGAAAAGAGATACTCTGTAGCATGGCTTTAGAAGGTTAATTTAAAGTCTGTATTTCTGCTGTCCTGGTTTGGTTTTTTTTTTGTTTTGTTTTTTTGGTTTTTTTCTTTTCTGTCATTTTAACTAGCTTCCTATGCAGAATTATATAAATTAGAATTGCATTTGTCAAGGCCCGCTATTTGCCAATATATTACATTTATCTGGAATTTAATCTCAGTTTAGCTTTAAAATTTTTTAAAACCACCCTATATACTATGGGTGATCCTATCATTTATGTTTGTGTAACAGAATTGTTAGGAAAAAAATTCTAATTAGTGACAAAAAAATATGTTACTCTGGAGGTATGCTAATCATCCTGAATTTCTGCTGAAAGTAGCACAAACCAAAATGTAAATGCTGGCTTTAAGACTAAAAAATAGCATCTTACATTTATAAAAAGCAAAACCAGAAAATATTCAATACTCTTGCTAATATATGGGGGACCGGGGAGAGACCAAGGACCATCAATAAAAGTTGAATGGGTTTTATTCTTACTAGTTCTGTAAAAGAATATTTAGAGGAAGCATAAATATTTTTCTCCTTTTAAAAATGATCACAGACAATGCATTTTTTAATAGGTACAATCTGTCTTATGGTATATGAATGCTTTTTATTACATTATTCCAAATACATATTGCACATCTTGCAATGGAAAGCTTATCATGAGAGGTATCTATCTAAAAGTAAAAGATTTGGCTAGGATATGTATGTCTCCATACAGAAAGGTGCATAAACATACATTATCAAGGACCCCTTTACCTTGCATAAAGTTAGATATAAAGCTATGATGGTTAACCGAGTCTTGACTTTTGCCCAAGTCTTGATTTTCTGGGTAGTAATTTTAGAAGGTTTTCACTCTGTAACAGAGATTTCCCCAAGAAATAATGTTTTTTGGGAAAAATAGGCAGCAAAGGAATACTGAGATCTAACTTGCTACATCCACTCCGTGTTTCCCCTAATGCCTTAAAAAATATTTCCAAATATAAGTTTTGTGGAAGAAGGTCTGTTATATTCTGTGTGGCATTCATTTGGCTTTGAATGCACTGAACAGAACTTAAAGAGCAGGTATGACAAGCACTCTTCTCAGCTGTACTTAAAAGCATTTTTGCCCTCAATAAAATCATGTAAATAATGAAAGTCTTCACAATTATACTAAATAAATAAAGAAATAAATAAAACCACACACTTACTTTCCCCTTTCATTTGCTTTTCTTTCAGATACCTTCTACCAAAGGCAGTTCTTATTAGGTTTCCCGCTGACAAGAGAAAAATATAACATAAAACTGGAAATTTCAGGTTTGACTTTATTACAGTCTTATAACTTAGGGCTTCTGCCATATAAGAAGCTGAAATTTTCTATTTATTCCATAAAAGAAATGTATTTGCTTTAAGATGTGTTCTCATATTTTATATTTCCTAGTTCATAAGCCACCTCAAATTCTTGAAGATGAGAACATAAACTGAAGTACTGAACAAGGTCATTCCTCTGGCAGTCTTACCAAATCCAGATCATATGGAGAGATTATTATATCAAGAGGTAGAAACAAAATTTTTTAAAAGGAAATTTTTTGCCATTTTTCTCTTAGTAATCTTTAATTTGTTTTGTTTCACTGCAATAAGGGCAATGTTGCTTTGGAGAAGGAAAAAAAGTCTTCAGAAAAAATGGCTCTGAATTAAAAAAAAAAAATCAAAGCTAATATGCTTCGGGGCTTGAGAGGCAGGGGGTGTATTGTTATTTTAGGCTCTATTCTTTGCTCTGCTGCTATTCCATAAAAGTACATTTTGTGGGTGGACCCATTAAAACTGCGTGTTCAGGATTTTTGTGGTTCCAACTGGCTGGTTTGTACCTGTTTGCAGAAATGTTCAGATCAAATATTCTCCATGCAGTGCTATCAAACCAGCCCATGTCTGATGTCAGGAAAGATGTGCAAGCTTTTTTCAACTAGTGGCCATGCTATGAGACATTCCTAGGGATGATTTCAGCAGCAGCAGGAACAGTCAAATTGGAGAGTGTCAAAAGAATGTAAGCTCCTTCACTGATAGATTCCTCTGCCAAAACAGCTTGGAAGGAAAACCTCATTTGGATGTTCTGGTGACAACAGCAATAACTTAAGGAATCAGTGGTGAAAACCAGTTATTTTCTTGGCCTATAGGACCATGACTAGATCAGAAAGACCCTGATCCTCACAGGGTTGTGAGTGACTAACTTCCATTTAAATAGTTGTATGTCTTATGCTCCTTTGTGGAGTTAAGTCTTTCTTTTTCACATCTCAAGGTGTGTCTACATCAGAGGTTAGAATTAAGACCACTCCAATTAAATTCAGGAGCTAAAGCACATAAGAAACCTGGACCCTTCATACCAGATAACAATATGATGGGTAACAGAATAACTTTCTGGTCAGGCATCTCAAAGTACTTGCACTGGGACCAGCCAAGTAGCTCTACATGGTATTTCTTGTTAGGGTACAATTAAATCAGTGCTAACTTAGGAGTCTTGGAACATGGTCCATATATATTGTGTGTGTGACCTTTCCCATCCTTAATATAGATGCAGATTATTTATCTGTTTCACAAGGCCATCGTGAGGATGAGGTATACTGATAAAAGTGAAGAAATGGATGGCTATGATTTTACGACTGAAGTAATAACTTTCATCAATTTAAAAATTATTATAAAGTGGAAGTATTGAACAAGCCCTACAAAATGAGGTTGTGAAGCTGAACAGTGACAATACTGGTTGACAAAAGAGCTCCAGGATAAGCTTGTTAAAAGGAAAAAATCCATCTTTAGAAAAAATCCTGGTAACACATTATAATTTTGTTAGATTTATTCCCTTTGCAGACTGTTTCTATTTAGCAGTTTCAACAAGGAGTATACAAAAAAAATGAAGCTTTCTTTAACTTATGTGGCAGGATGAAAAACCCAGTGCAATAGTCACCCACATGTCTCCTCAGGGTTTCTTTCTTAGATTAAGTTCTTCAGTTGTAAAATTAAAATTTGATTAGCACTACTTCCAAATGTATTTGTCATTTTTGGTACAAGGCTTTTGCCTACTTGGTGAGGGGGTTTTTGCTTGTTTCGTTTTTAGGATTTTTTTTAATTAATGTGGAGGGGAATTGGTTTTAAAAACAGAAATTCCGAATTAATTCAGGAGTACCAGACACTGTGCAATTGGCAGTGTTTAAGGAAGCATGCTGCTGTGCTGAATTCAGGCCTTGACAAATGCATGGAACAAAGATAATGTAATAATATGCAAGATTTTCATCCAAGGACCACAGAGCTTTAATAGAAGTGTGTAAGTTGGTAATAAGATTTCTGGTTTTCATAAGAGGAAATTGGGCCTAGATATTTTTTTATTTTTTTATTCACATAGAGCATGGGTTTCCTGCAGCTGTTGCCGGAGTCACCTACCTACTGCTCTGAAGTAGACCAGAGCATTGCCTGGAGCTAGAAAACCAATCCTAATGAGAAATAACATGTTTTTGACTTTCTTTGAGAAAGGAATCTGAAAGTCTTTAGCCTCTGGGACAGAGCCTATACAAGTATACCCCAGGTTTAAGTTGAGTTTTATGTCTGCTGTATGGCAAGTGGTTTGGGAGCTAATGATTGGCAAAACTGTCACAAATCATGGAAAATCCCTGGCTACCACACCAGACCCCACTGTCAGTGTGGTGAGTCCCTGGGTGCCAGCTCACTCCTACCCCACGGCTGTAGATCTGTAGTTTTGTGCCTGCACCACAGAATATAGGACTGACTCCCTGGGAATCCTGCCTCTAATATCTTGAAAGAACACTGAATCTAAATGTCAAGGACATCTTGAGTTCAAGTAACAGGTATTCTACAACGTAACCTTTTTGTAAATTTTTGTGTCGTTTTATATCTTTGTTCTCACCCTGACAAATGTTGATCAAAATAACTTAGCACACACATGGATGCTCATAAAACTGATGTGCAGGAAGCATAAGTCTCAATAGAAACCTGAAAGATAGGCATACTGGTTATAGCTGCTGACTTCTCCCAAAGATTTGCTGATTCTTTCAGTCTTTATCAAAGAATCAGCCAAGTGGTCTTAAAATGTTTGATTAGCAAGGGTTCTTAGTGTGGAGACAATTAGACACTGCCCTATCTGTTAAAATAATGAGATTTGATGAGAAAAGTTAGATAATTCTACCCCAGCAGAAGGCTATAACAATCACTTTTTGAAGAGATACGATTATTTCAAAAGAGGCTTGTCTGAAGTTTATGGAAGATACAAAAAGGTAGACTTATGGAGTAAGTTTCATTCTGCATTAAAGATATTTTCCAAGAAGGAAAATTATTGTGGAAAAAAACCCTTTACTTTCTGAGTGCAATTTATGCCTTGCAAAGTCTGTGAACCACTTAAACCAATTCCTGGGATCAAGCAAAATGCTTTATAAAGCCTGTATATAACTATGAGACTCTCTTGACATATCTGTATTCTTAATATATTCTGTATGCTGCTAAGATCCCAGGCTGGGATTTTCTAGGCAGTCTAAAGGAATTATGCTCCACACTGTTTTGAAAATCCAAGCATCAGGTGACTGTACTAAAATTGCCTATTCATATTACTGGTAAATATGCAATATTTTTAAATAGCTCAGTTCTGTTTCAATATGAATTATTTTTACGGTCTTTTGGCAAACTAAAGAAAATTACAAAGAAACCAAACAGAAGTGTTCGTGAGCAGTGTGTAACCATCATGAAAAGAATGCCTGGCAACTTTGAAAGATGACACAGGTTTAAGTGACTTGTATTTACACCTCTGCCATCCAGAACGCAAAGGGCCATCAAGTCCCTTCAGAACTGGACAAGAAAGAAAAATAGAGTGCCTCTGCAACCCCTGTGATAAGAAGAAGAAAGAAAGATTGGCTTTTAAACCTCTTTCATGGTTCCCATATAATATAGGACATCCTTGCTGATACATGGAGTCAACTTTGTTTTCTGGTTTCATTGCATTATATGTCCAGACAAGGAAATAGCAGTAATATTTCTATCCTGAAAAGTCTTTGCTTTAGACTTGTTCCTGTCTATTAGAACCTTGTCTCTACTTGATTAAATAGAATCAGGACCAGCAGTTCACATCTGCTCCTTTTTTCACAGAGCTGTCCTGTCTGCTTTACTTTCCTCATTCTTCTGGAAGAGCAGAATTATAATTCTCTACTTAACAAAGATTATATTTTGTGTAAAAAGAAGGTAATGTTACCTCGTCTACCTATTTGCAGCTTGTGATAATTCAGGGAGCTGATCTCAGGTTTAGTGTATATCACAGCACAGACTGAAAAATTTATATTGTATGGGGAATAAACTCCTCATAAATTTGTTTAATGTTTGAGGTGTGTGCTCTGGCACAGTAGTGCTGTCACAAAATTGATCTGTAAAGCACAGACACAAAAATCGCTATTGTGGACTTTACCTCAGTAACCTACATTCCTTTATTTAACCAGCCTGCAGTAACATGGTCACTCGGACAACATCAATTCCTAATTTATCACAGATTTTAGGCTTGTAGATCACATTTCAGTCCCCAAAACTCCTGCTGCAAGCAGCTGTTTCCTCTGCACAGGGTTTCAAAGCAAAGGCAGAATATCAGCTGGCAGCAGTTTCCTGTCTCATCCTGCTGGAAGCGATGAAAAAACAATTAGATTGTCCAGCTCATAAATTATTTACAGCACTACGTGATACATGAAATGGTACATTGAGTCCCCTTCCTGTAACTTGCATGTCACAAAATATATCAGTCTCTAAACTATATTGCCCACACACATACACACTTGAGAACACAAACTCAAATATAGCAATCCCTTTGAAGTACACCTTGAGTCATTTTAAATGTGCTTGTTCAGCAAAATTAAACCTGTGGTAAATTATAGATTCTGATTTTTTTTAGTATGACATAGCATCATAACTTAAAATATAAATACCCAACACATGGTGGGTGCTGGTAGCAATCAGATTTCTGTCACACACATGGTCACGCACACAGTTCCTTTCCTAGTCATATGTATAACTATTCATATAGTCCCAATATTTCAAAGGCAGGTTTTGATTAGAAATAAGGAATATATTGCTAATAGTCAGCTTTCCTTACAGGAAGGAGAGTTTGGTAAGAAAAACCTTATCTCTATCAAAATTTCCTTGTGACATTTCTGAGAAGCTGAAGGGCAGTTTAGAACATTGTACATTGCAGGGCATGGCAGAAAGATCAAATGCTTGTACATCGGCTGCGTGACCAATTTACCACATTTTAATATTTGTAAAAGATAACACCTACTCAAATATTTTGTACCTTTAGAAATGTTACAACTCCTTTTTTATTTGCATAAAAAGTGGCCAGTTTAGACATAATGGGATTGATTTAAGAAGAAAGAATGAGGTGGCTTTTTTTGTGCAGGGTACGTACAAAGTGGCTAAAGGGTTGTATGAAGATGCTCCACCATGTTCAGAACACAAATTAGTAACCAAGGCCATTCTTGTATAAGACAGTATAGCCTAGCACATGTACTGAAACAGCTACATAGGAGTTGCATTACTTTTCCTTAAAAAAAGAGAATAAGCAAATACAAACTATGCAGAGTTCAAACTGTATTTTATCTAGTTTTGCAGCACCTTTCAGGTGTATTCCTCTGCACTTTTGCTAAACTTGTTCTCTAATTTGTTTTCTGCTTTCTTCTCCTTCATTCAGCTCCTATTGCTCAACCTTGTCTGCTATCTAGTGGTAAATACTAGATGTTCAGCTTTTGATAATCTTAGAGCTGCTAGATGTTCAACTTTTGCTTATCTCTTGTCAGCTGCTCAGTTGGGCAGCACTCTTCAACTTTGTTTTTCTGAAGCAAGAGTATGATTTTAGGCCATCAATTAAACTCTTTCTTGTCTTTAAAATAATTTCTGCCACCTGAAGAAGGGAAATTTCATTCCCATTGTAGTTATAGCAATTATAGCAGTTATAGCAATGCAGATAAAAGTGTATGAATAACATTTATCTTTGGAGAGTCTGAAAATGAAGTGATGTAACATGGAATTAGACACTGATGAGAACAATGTTGCTTCCTGTTTCTACCTGATGCTAAGGAAGGCGTTCCTGAAGTATGACTATAACCATGCAAAGTACTGAACTCCATCAGAGATATGCTGAACACAGAAGATTGCTTCCATATTCTCTACAGAGCATTCTAGAAGAAAAACCAATGGGTCCAGTTATATCACTTACTCTTAACTGCCTTTGTGGAAAAGGAAGCAAAAGGTCTGCACCAAACAAGGCAAACAGAACATAAACAAACCCTAGCTTCTGGTTGCTGCTTGCTTACCAACCTCATGTAAGGATCACAAGGGCTGATGAGACTTGATTTCTTACAACCATTTTTTACCAGGAGAGTCTGTGGACATCTGTTGGAAACTGCAAAGAGAAACTTCAATCTTTTTTATTTTATTTTGTGGAGCTTCAGTAATCACTCAGAACAGAATTTTCATAAAAGACAGACTACTGGGACAAATTATTTTCTAACTTTGGAGGAGATGGGAGTATTTATCGCTTTACTTTCACTTTATTTTTCTGCAGAGTGAGATTCCTGAGAAACAACTAAATATTTTAAATTATCCATCATTAAGAAGTATGAGATTGAACAGAGCAGCAGCTGGGATAGCCAGTGGATGATCTTTAATTGCAAAAGTGTGATAAATACACAGCCATATGTTCTTACCAGTTTTCAAACATGGTTTTTATTTTCCTTTTTCCACAGACTTCTGTACTTCTTCAGAGAAACCAAGGTGCATACATGTGGTATTCACTCATACTTTCAAAATGTTCTGGGCAAAAAAAGAAGCTATAACTTATATGCAGAGTCAAAATGTATTGTTAGTTTAATTGGAGTCTTAACAACCTAATCAAACACAATAAACAGTTACTATTGCAGTTGCAATTAAACTAGAAGTCATAGTCTGAATTATCTAATAATTACTGAAAAAAATCCTTTATCATACTGCTACATATTTTGAACATGTAAGTACCTTTTCTCTGCGTTCACTTTCCAGTGCCCCACTGGCTTACTCTAAAAGAAGCAGGGAGAGAGGTACAATGGTTCCTCAGCATGCCAAACTCTGATAGGATAAGTGTGGAAACAATCCACAGTTATGGACTGGGGTTAGCTCTGTTCTCAATTTTCCATCCACTTGTCACTAAGTTCTTTACATTATCTACTAGAATGCACTCTCTCACTTTCTTCCTTGAGTCTGAATTCCCCATTATACCCGTTCTTCTGTCCTTTTTGCTAACAGATTTACCTATCTCTCAGGGTTGCATGCCTTTAATAAGCAGCGACTGACCATGAAGATTTATTGGTTTTCACAGTCTAAAGCCTCTGTATCCTCCTATGCCTGTGCTGTCCCACAGCCCATTTTTATTCCAGTGTCATAAAGAATTCAGTCTGCATAGAATTGCTAGTTATTACTACTCTCTATTAATTAGCATTATGCACTGTGCTGTGCAAAAGTGAAAAACTAAGGCAAATTTAGGCAGTAGGCACCTGACTGGTAGACAATTGCTATGATACCCAAAGCAAGCTAAAAATAAGCTCAGGTCAAAGGAAGCCCCTACAAGTCCTGAAGCACTGCACTATTAGGTCAGTACAAAAGCTGTGCCTTCTTACAGGTGTAGTTGTTGGACTGCAGCACTGAGCTAGTGACAAATTGTCAAATCATCTGCCTTTCCCTTAAACCCCCAGGCCAGAGAACTCAAAAGCCTTTATGGGTCTGAGATTACATATCCTTGCAAAACCTGAACGTGTAGCTGGGAGCAAGTTTATAAAACTTCTGTTGGCCCAGAAAAATTATTTCTATCTCAGTCAGTACCTTTGTGCTACTCAGCCATGATATTTTAAAGTAATTGCAAACAGCAAACAAACATGGCTTTTGCTGTTTCTTATTCTTACTTTCACTTTATGTATTTAAACATTGAAGCTGATGAGGAACTGCATTGAATGCTGCAGTAATATTTGTGGCGAGGTTTGGTAGCGACACTATAAATAGCCTGCAAAGAAATGGCTTCATGGGATGGGGATGGACAGGGCGGGTGGTATTTTCTGTGAACCAGAAGTTTCCCAAGGTGAAGATTTTCTATTAAAACTCTGAAAGCAATGTTTCCAGACATTACTTTCTTGACTACTTTTGGCCTCTTGACAATGTAACGTTATCCTGGGATTCATTCTTGTCTTAACAACCTAGGTGAAAGTCATTTATCTATATTTGTTACATATCTCTATGACCTACATTTATCAAGTACAGAATTCCAAGAGATCATGAAGACAATCTGAAGGGAGAAAGATTTGTTTAATCTATTAATTTGTAGCTATAGATAATGAATGAATAATCTTTTTTTAATAGTCCTGAATCAAAGATTTTAATCAGTTTCAAAGTCTCAAACAGTGCAGATGTTTCCTGGGACAAAATTTTGTTTTTCAGGTTCCTCCGTATGGACAAGCCTGCAGGGCTGGCTCCACAAAACAATAATCCTTCCTTCTCTATTGCAAGATACCCTGGTCTGCAGCCCTCTAATTTATTGTTAGATGAAGAGTGTAATCAGACTGCTCCTCTGATGTTTCTTTGGTGATGCCCTCTGATCCCATTCCCTAGTCATACTGCTAACACCTCTTGTGTTATTGTGGCCACCTGACACACTGGCCTAATCAATAACCAAGATGTACAAAAAAGGAGAGCTCTGTGGTGAGTTTCTGCAGCCTCCTTTGTGAGGAAACATCTAATTATAAGCAACACTATTCACACTGCCCTCTTAAAACACTGGTCCAAGGCATGTGAGAAAAAAATTTTCTATTTTCTAGCACAGCTATGTCTCACCTTTATGGGCGTACACCAAAGAGGAACAGAAAATACATAGCATATAATTTTGCATTTTTATTACAAGGTTGAAACTAAACACTAGGAAACCTTGTCAGTGCCTGCTAAGCTGATTCCAATTAAAGCTTCTGGCAGAGTTCCAGCTGTTTTACTACCTCAAATAGCACTGAACATAACAAGGTTTATGAAGCATTCAAAAGTCAAATACCCTATTAACATAAACATGTAGTGAAATCAACTCTTCTACAATTTTCAGCTTGCTTTCTTTCTTTCATTTAGGTTGGACTAATCTAAGATGATGTCTGTTTTCTTTGTTGCATCTCCCGTTTTTTCTGCTTGCTGGAATGCAAAACAAGATTTAGTATTTGAACGGTGCCTGATTTGCTTGAGAACTTACTCCCTTTGGCAATTTTATTACAGCTCTTTTAATCCCACTCTGTTTCATTAGCAGTATGCTGAAGGTTTGTTTCCTACTCTGCTTTTAACTCCAAAATAGCAAGTGGTATATTCCATTCTGGACTGTTTGGGAAGATTTCTGAAAACCTGGATGCTAACACCAACACTTAAACGATAATTGCTTGATTCAATTCAGTTACAATTAATAAGCATGAATAAAAAGGAAGAGCAGTGTACTACTCAAAACTGTTTCCTGATGGGGTTTTGTCATTGTTAAATAGTAAGTAATTCCTGTTTAAATTGAATGAAAATTAGACGTATCCTTCCCTGTGTCTTCAGTAGGGCAAATGCCTGCTGTGTTCAAAAACATTTAGTGCTTTTTTCCAGGATGCTGATTAAAGCAGTGGACAGAGAGTAATGAATAGAGTGTAATTGAATAATGCTGATCCCTTTATAAATAAATATATATTTAAAACAATTATAGGCATCTATAGTAGAATGCATTCCATTGTATGCAACCCACCAAGCAAACCCATTTATAATCATATTGTCATCAAAGAAATTTTGAATAAGTAGAAATAGAAATATGCAATCATCATAAATCTGATCTTGGCCACTATCTTATACTTCATGAATATGGTGACTTAACATAAAGCTTTATGATGTTATTTGTTAAGTCTCACCATTTTATTTCTTTTGTGATTCAGCATCTGATAATTCAGCTTCACATTCTCAATATGTAAATTAAATTCTATCAATATATCATATTGCTGCTATTCCAGATTGGCAAGATTTACAGGATGTTTAAAAAAAAAAAAAAATTCTTAGAGCCAGAAGTTTTTTCTTTCTTCATATGCAGCCTGACCCAAAGACCCTGCCAGTTTACTAAATGACTGATTTCCACAAGCTCCAGATCAGATCCATAATGGATTAGATGCAAATTATTTTTCTTTTGTTTTAGCTGTAATAAGCATTGTTAAACAAGGATAGTCTCCTAATACATAATAAAAACCACCCTAGAACATGGTTTTTAAATGGGAAAATCAATCCACTACTCTAAAGACAGATAAACTGTTTTCTTTTACTTTTCAGTTTTGTATTTTAAGGACATTTTATTTTAGAAATTTCTGAACTACTTATCATGTAATTTGTCATCATCAACTCAGTCCTTAACAAGCTGAAATCTAAATAAGTCCAGAAGAGCTTAAAAAGGATTTCAAATTTCTGTTAGTTTGAGAAGGATATTTCTGTAAATTATGTGTTATCCTTACATGCTCAAAACGCTCTATTCTTTTAATATTCTTTTTTCCAATACAATGGTTTTTTAGGGACAACCTGGTTGCAAACTAGAAAATAGAATAATATTTTAAGGTAATTTTGTCTTTTAAACCACTTCAAGATTGAGGAAGAAAAGTCTTGCAAATACTTGAAATCAAGATCTAATGCTTAGTACCTCTTAATATTCTTTAGTACTCTGACACACAAATCTTAAATTCCTTTGTATTGTATGACCTTGGGAAAAATAATTTAAATTATTATTTCTATTAAACAATATAATTCGGGTTTTAGCTTAATAAGAACTTTCTGAGTCACACTTGAAATTCATTGTGATCCTCTTTGATACAGATAAGTGGGTTTTAAAATTCCTAATCTTTCAATTTCTGCATTATTTAACCTCTTTTTAAGGTTTAATATTACTCTAAAATGTGTTGGTGTAAAGTGTTGCATATTATTCTGAGAGAAAAAATGTAATACAAAGTAAATAGTATAATAGACTATTTCAAGTCTATTCAGGAAGCACTGAGACCCTGAATTTTCTTTAACTATTGGAGTCATTTGTTCTGAGATTATAGTTCACTGTGCAAGAGTTTCCCTGCTGCCTTCTCTTTTTTTCCTTTTTCCTTGATGGCAGCCTTCAAGGTGATTTCTTTTTTAAGGATATATTTAATGCAAGCCACTCTAGTTTGCATTCAGGATATAAGGAAGAAAAGCTTGTCAAATCCTACTGGGAAGCTCTGTAGTACAACAGGTTACTGCAAATTTACCCACTTTTCCTTTTTGAGAGTACCATACAGTGTTTCACACAAAGGGCTTAATCACTAAAACATATCTTGTGATTTAAGAGCCTTGACTGTAGAAAGACTGCATCAGTTAGGAGAAGCAATGTTTTAGCTAGAGTTCCAAGTTAATGCCAAAACAAACACAAATATATTGCTGTTTAAAAATTTGGATTAAAATATCTTGTCTTTAAAATGTTCCCAACAGTTTTTTAGGAATATATCTTTCTTTTCCAAAAGTGCAAGTTCCTCTTTGATGTGCAACCTCATTTTGAACAGGTTGCAAATTCTTTCTTAATTTGATCTAAGTTTGTAAATGTACCATTTTAGATTCATTCTGTGCTCCTGAACACTGCATTTATCATTGATTTTTATTCACATCTGCTTAGCTGCTCAGCCTACTAACCTAATGCTTGGCTTATTTCCAGACGCTGGGACGGATATGGAAAAATACCCCAAAAAAGATTGTCAGAAAAGAGCAGCAGGATGTTTGTTAATTTTGAGTTCTGTGTATGAAGCCTGATTAGGCATGACTAGCTCCAAGTTAAATGTTGGTGATTTACAGAGGAACACAGGGAGAACAATAGTCTTAACATTTTTTTTTCTTTTTTGAATGATACTTTATTGTTTCTCAAAAGGCTCCTCTCAGGTTTTGTTGGGTATGTTTCTTAGTGAGACTACTGATAAGGTGAGGTGTGTCATTTTAGAGATTAATAGACACAGGATGCATGAGATGCAACATTCAGAGCATGAAGAATCATTAACTAGCAACGATGTCTGAGGGATGTTCCTGCATTTCAAATGCTTCACTGCTTCATTGAGTAGTGAGCACAGCAACTCACTCTGAGGCAGATGTTATGCCCGCACACATTGCAAATGCAAACAATTATCTCCAAAGCATGCAGAAAAAAATCAGACAAACTATGTAATATTTTTGGAGGAATGAGGAAAAAAAAAAAAAAAACCAAGAAAAAATCCAAAACCAAACCCCTCCAAAAAACCCAACCTATTTAGAACTAGAAACTTTATGAATATTGTAATTGTTACATTACATAATTATGTGTATGAAAAACAAGGCACTCAGATTCAGTATTTGGCCAAGAAATTATCTTCTAGTTTGAAGGATTTCAGGATAACAGAAATTTTCAGCTGAATATATAGCTAATATGTAAATCGCTGATTATGGTAAGAATGGTTTATATGTGACTCCATTGCTCTATAATTATCTGTTGGTCACCACTGAAAATGTCCTGAACTACTTGACACAGCTATAGAAGAATATAGGAATAAATAGATTAGTTATTTCGAGTGGCATGGAAGTTCATAAGCTAGAGATATCACAACGTATCTCATAAGCCAGAAGTTCTCAAATATTAATGCAAAAAATTCCCAATGCTAATAAGGAGAATTATGAGAGAGAAGGATAATACCAGGATACCTTTTGTAGGAAGAGGGAAGTCAGGCAGGAGTTTAGCTTTCTACTGTCTTCCCAAAACCCAACGCTATGGTTCTGTTCTATTCAGCCAGGGTGCTAAGTGCCATAGTACTACAAGCTCTGCAATTATTACTTCTATTGACAATAAAAGAATGAGATAGGAGCTAAGTGCAAGTTAGTGTGTTTGCTGCAGTGCGTCTTGTCTTTAAAACCATTTTCATCCAGGACAGTATGAATATCTATTTCAGATTCCTGTGGTGCTCAAAGACATTGTCTATAGGTTGAACAGGAAAAAAAGATATTCAAGTGTCAAGCTGTGTAATCAATAAAAGAGACACAGTGCAAAAACTAATGTAGTTACAAGTGTAAGGGTTTAAATTTTGTACCAATATGACATCTTAAGTGTTTGCACCTCCTTAAACAATGCATTGAATCTCAGAGGGATTCAACGCAGGAATCTTTTCACCCAACATAAAACTGTAGTGACTTCAAGGGGTGAGATGGTATTTTTTGTAACATATACTGAGAATAAGTAAAAGAGAGAAATTAAGCAAATGGAAAAGGTAAGGGAATGAAACATTATCTTCTCACCGTATCCAGGAGGAAAAAACATGCTTTGTTTCTGCAGCAGACTGGATCTACACAACAAGAGGACTCCCTGGTCTGCCTCCATAGCCTATCCCTGGTACCCTACAAAGGCCATACACTGCTCTTACTACAGACGTGGCAGTTAATTTCCAGGAAAGGAGATGGGAATGGAGGAGAAAAGGACAACTCATGAATCAGAAAAGACAGCTCTGAAAGCATTTAGAGAAACTGAAATTTTGCTCTAAGGGAAAATACAAACCTGAAAATAATATTAAAACAAAAGTGAAGGGGAAGATGTTCTGACCTCAGAGCTCACCTTTTCTCTCTAGACATCTGATATGTCGCTAATCATTTTTCTAACACTGAATCTGTGTCAGACATGTTAAAGCAAGGAATTCCACAGGTCTGTAAAATCTTCAGTGTTGTCAACAGGTACTACTGAGTAGTAGGCTGGAAATTCCTGTTCTTAGTGTCTTCAGTCCCACAGAAATACATTGCATTATTTAATGAAAATTCAGATATTGTGTCTTTCCTGGTTCTGATTATCAAAGACATTTCCTGTACAGGTCCAAGCTTTCTGTGAGTGTCATGATGTCATGGCAAAAAGCTGGGATGTGCGTTAACAGCTCAGGATAAATGAGCCTAGCATTTGTTTTAAACTTCATTTTTTTTCCACTTTGAGAATAGACTAAACAGTCCTGGGAAATGCCTCACAATAAAAGGGGCCTTCAGACTTGCAGAAACTCCACTGTTGTGTCACAGCCTAGATTCACTCTACTGTTAAATAAAGTTGGCATTTTAGTTCTAGATGTACCTCCAGTGAAGACTTTCTTTCCCAAGCTTACCAAGTAGGAACAGCCTGTGACTATTTACTCCTGCCCAAACCAGCAGCTAAGTATTCTTTCAGAAAAAGTCTTCTCCAACTGCTTCGTTAATTTCTGCTGCACACTCTCAGGACAGGGGCTACACTTAACCTTGAAAATGGTTGTTTACTTTCACAAATTAATTTTAAGCATGGTATCTTAGATCAAGTTGCCCCAGAACACTGCAATGATGTCTCTCAAATAGCTGTGCAGATGCAGAGTCACATTCCCTTTTCCTCTGGAAATCCTGGATCACTGAACTTTAGTATTCAACTCTTCATGAAATGTCCAGAACTCTAATAAAGGTTATCTCCATTTCTCTGGGTCTTATCCTATTTTTATGATTTTATCACTAAAGATGCCATTGTATTGGATTTGCATTGGTAGTGGTGGAGGCGGGGGCTACACTACAGGGGTGACTACTACAGTACAGGGGTGGCTTCTGTGACAAGCTACCAGAAACTTCCTCCATATCCAGCACAGGCAATGCCAGGCAGCTCCAAGACTGATGGGCTGGCCAAGGCTGGGTCAATTAGAAGTGGTGGTAACACCTCTGGGATAACATATTTAAGAAAAAGTAGTAATTGCGCAGATGCATTTGCAGCCAGGGAAGAGTGGGGTGCGAATGTGTGAGAGAAGCAGCCCTGCAGACTCCAGGGTCAGTGGGGAAAGAGGGGGAGGAGCTGCTCCAGGAGCCAGAGCTGAGATTCCCCTGCAACCCATTTTGCAGCCCATGGTGAGGCAGCTGTACCCCTGCAGCCCACGGAGGACCACAGGGATGCAGAGATCCACCTGCAGCCTGTGGAGCAGACTCACACTGGAGCAGATGAGAGGAGGCTGTGACCTGTGGAAGTCCTGTGCTGGATCAGTCTCCTGGCAGGGACCTGCAGACCCATGGAGAGGGGATCCCATGTTGGAGCAGGTTTCCTGGTAGGACCTGTGACCCTGTAGGGGGTTGAACACTGGAGAAGGCTCTGCCTGAAGGGCTGCCATGGAAGAGTGACTCACATTGTGAAGAACTGTTGCCCATGGGATGGACTCATGCTGGAGAAGTTCATGGAGAACTGTGTCCCATGGGAGAGACCCCATGCTGGAGCAGGGGAACAGCTGCTCTCCCTGGGCAGTAACAGGAACAACCTGTGGTGAACTGGCCATAACTCTCATTGCCTGTCTCCCTGCACCACTGAAAAGGAGGTAAACCTGGGAAGGAGGGAGAGGTGGGGGGAAGTGTTTTTAGATTTGGTTTACTTCCCATTATCCTGCTCTGATTTTGTTAGTTATAAATTCAATTAATATCCCTAAGTTGAGTCAGTTTTGCCAGCAGCAGTATTTGATGAGAGATGTCTCCCAGTCCATATCTCAGCCCATGAACCTTTTGTTACATTTTCTCTCCTGTATCCATTTGAGGAGTGCAATGATAGAGCAGTTTTGGTGGGAGCCTGACGTTCAGTCAAGGTCAGCCTGCAGCTTTACTAGACTAAAAGGAAATGTGTTTACTTCTTTATAAAATCCTAGGTCAAAAATACAGTGAAAAATGCATAAAGATGCATAGAGATGCAAATATCAGAAAAGAAAGACAATAACTTTTAATCCAAGATACAACTCTGTTTTCCCTTTATCTCAAACATTTGGCAAGCTATAGATGCTTATCTAAGCCATATAACCAAAGCCCTACAAATGCTGTATATTGTTAGTCTGCCTTCCCTGAAAAAAAACCCCAGATCTTATTGATCCAGACCTTATTCAGTAAGCAGGTTTTTTTTGCTTCTCTTAGACTGTTCACTGTCCTCTCCATTTAAAAAATGTTAATGTTCTTCTGGGAGAAAAAATACTATCTCCTGTACTTGATCATTGGACTACTAAGTGATAAAATATCTTTTCAGATCTGGGGGGAAACATGCCAATTTCAGTATGGGACCTTATGAAATAACAAATCATATTTTTCCCACTCATACATTGCAGAAATGTATTTTTATATTGACACTCATTTATCATAAGACTTTAAATTTTTTAATCATATTTGCATGGGTTCAATTAATTAATAAATAGAGATTCAGATTCTGGCAGTAAAAGCACCATGGGTGAGTTACCAGTTCAGAGGACAGATATAACTCAGAGACCATGATCCAAGTTCTGTAAGACTGTCATAAATGTTATGAGCTATCCTAGGTGATCCATCTTCTTCTGTATGCCTGAGGGTTTTTTCCCTTGGAAACACTTGTAAAAGTGTAAAAGACTCATTCTCATTGCAATATAACAGATTTTCAATCCTCAAAATCTGCGTAAAATAAAGTTCTTATTGAGGTTTAGGTAATGCTTGCTGGTGAACACCAGCAATGCAAAATATTATTACTGTTCGGTATTAGCTAAGTCATAATACTGAGATCTGCAGAGGCTCAGGTTTACATTTATCATGCAGAATCACTCTGCTGTGTATGTTAAAGCATTGTGGTGCTCAATATTAGTTAACAGTAAGATTTGACACCATGCTACATGCCTTGAAACCTAAAGTTCAGGATTTTCAGTATAGCAGTATCTTTTGAAGGGGTAGCACAGCTATCCTGTGAATTTCTTTTTCATGGTCTAATAGGGTGAAATCATATTTTGCAATGCTTCAGTGTCAAATTGAACAGGGCCTCAGTGGCATTGTCTCAGTTGCATCTGGCATTATGGAACAGTGCTGTAAAGGAAATACATTGGCACACAGAGATTCTACACCACCCTAGCTACTCATTGTCAATACTTAATCATGGGTAATACCAAATATAACAGATTTGGCTGGCTTCTAAAATAAAAATATGTTGGAAACACTCCTAGGTGACTCATAAGTGGTTGAAGAGGTGTGTCTGAACTTCTGCAATGCTGTTTCTAGAAGGAATTGCATCAGAACTGAGCAATCTTAGTTTTTGATTATGGGAGGCTCAGAAAAGACCAAAACTCTGATGGCTATCCCTTTGACATAAAGTGTGAGCACCATCTTCTCCCTTTCTCTGTATAACTCTGCAGGAATAGCATGTTTTGCTCACAAATGGCACTTGAGAAAAATATCCTACCAAGTAAATGCATGGAAGACATTTGTAAGTGACTATTTCATTTCTTTTTCAAGAGGTTTTAGGTGGTGTTTACATGCATCTGAGGGTGTGAGGAGGGAAGGCGTGGAAGTAAGGAAGTGTGAAGAAGAGAAAGATACATGCACACATACACATGATGTTTTGTATGGAGTGGAAGAACACTTCTGGAAATCATCCTCTAATCATCCCAGAGACAAAATTGTCTGGTGAGAGCTTCTGCATAAGCAAGATATTCAGAAACATTGCAAAATTAATTAAAAAGTTTCTAATAAACTGTTGTTATTGGTCTTCCATTGATTCCACATTTTCTTCTGTAAGAGTGAGAGAAAAGTCAGGTTACTTAGTTTAATTTGTTCACCTTTCCCAGGAAAATTGGTCTCAAATCATCTGATTGGAAAGACTTAATCTACTCTACAAAATTAGATACCTATAAAAACAATTGTATAATTATAATTTTATTTCACAACGCTTTTCACTGTAGGTAAGAAATACCAAATATTATAAAAAAAAATTTTGGGTGAGTTTAGCAATACCTGTATGATTTTATAATTTGAATGTTTTGTTCAGGTAAGGACTCATCTAAATATTTCTGTCATTTGTTTTTTAAAACCATAAACAATAATATCTAGCCCAGAAAATATGTAGCTGCAGATAATATTGATAACAGATTTTTTTTTATTTTACTTTATTCCTTCATGTCATATTTCACAAGTTATATTAGCCAAAAAAAATACTCATATTTATTGGCATCTACTTTCTTTCAAAAATCTTTCTGGATCACTGAGTATGTGAAGGACAATAATGGTGAAAGGTGAAAGAAATGAGTCCTTAAAACTCCTTTCACTTCAGAAAGATGACAGAAAGTAACAGTAAAAATCTGCCATATAGATAAAAGACACTGATTGTAGGAATTTGCCTCCCCAGAAGAAGAGAGACTGCAAGTTTCATCCTAACATCACAGCATGTTTTAATATAGACTGTTACCTCCTGCTTGAGAAATTCAAGTTTGCCTTCTATACTGGAGAAGGCAAACTTGTAAATGTACTGCTTTAAGTAAAGCATCCCCTGTGTATTTGAATAAAAAATGCTGGAAGCAGGTTTAACTAAGAATTACTAGAAATTGCTCTGTGTTTTGGATATTGTTTCTTTTTCAAACATGTACTTCTGTATTTGTAAGGTGTTTGCTTTTTTTTTCTCAATCTATGCACAGAGGAGAAAAAAAGATTGTAAATGTAAATTGATTTGTAAATCAGAGAAAATTGCAGTCGTGTTTAACATGTAAATGTCATTTTTTTCATTCATATTATATTATGAAAATTAATTCCTTGGATTATTTTGCTTTCACACAATTTGTCCTGTGTACCAATTTTACCTTAAAACATTAAGAAGTCATCCAAATGCAAGAGAGAACCTTCTGATGTCAATAGGAATAATTTATTAATAATTCATTTTCACAGAATTTTAAGATATAATTTTTCAGATAGCACTAAGACCACAACTGTAACGTTCAAGATTAAACATGCTTCAAGAAAATTTTAAGCCTGGAAATACTCTCAGTGAAAGGACTTATAAGTCTCAAGTAGCCTCTGTAAAGGTCAATTAGTATAGGAAAAAGAATTGATAAAGAAGATCTGAAACATGAGAAACTTAGGAAGTGAGCTGAAGAAATGTATGCTAATTGTGTTTTCCATAGCCCAGTTCAATAATAAGCTTATTCATAATTCAGAACGAGTGGTGCTGGAATACCACCTGAGTAAAACACCTCTACATTCTGAAAGAGAACATGATTCTGTGTCCCTGGTGTATTACTTCATTTATAAGCTGTCTGAATTGAAAAGGCAGATGTTTTATTCTGGGAATTGACTGCAAGGGTGATTGCTTTCAGGTGAAACACTTAATAAATTAAAATTTAAGGAGCAAATAACCCTACTTAGGGAGAAGAGCTGAAATAAGTAACTGTGAAAAGAAAAAAAAAAAAAAGCCTGGTGGTTTGTGTTACATTTCTGTGCCTAATTAGATAATTAGAAGGTGGAGACTAGAGGGCCTAATATTGATTATTTTTCTGAAAACATCTTTGCTGAGAACAAGGACACAAATAGGAACTGAAAGCATTTTGGTGCGCAATCTGTAATGGTCACCTTTAAGAGTTTTATGGTTGCTTTAGATAACAAAACAATGCTCTTTCTAAATTTCCAATGCACTTTAGTACAAATAAAGAATTGACTGTAGTTAGATATCACTGAAAATGAAAAGTTTTTGAGGATGATCTTTGGTAAAACAGCAGCAGTCAGCAGATGTTATTTTGTCTTAAACATAAGCAAAGCTTACAAAAGAGAATATTAAAAACTGACCCTCAGGCAATTGATTGAGCCAAGTGTTTTATAGTGAATTCAAATAAGAAATACATAAATATTTTTCAGTCTTGGCTCAGTTTACTCAGACTTTGCAAACGTATTCCTTGTTGGGTTGTTCAGAGGGGGTTTTTTTGAGCAGGCAAAAGGGATTTTTTCACAGATATTTCAAAACATTCATTCACAGGTGTCTTTATATATGTTTTAGACCAAATAAACATTTGGAAGTTAAGTAAATTCTCATTTCAGGGCACAAAACCATCATTTGCTGTGATCCAGAACAAATTAGGCAACTGAGGAGAACTGGTGCTTCACCCTGAACAAAGAGAGGGTGCTGTGATTCTTCTGAACAGTCTCCTGAACCAGAAATTTCAGAAGAGCAGAACTGTAAATTTGAGCAATTAAAATGTCCGTACACATTAATTAGATTTCAAATTATGTACCAAGGTACAGCCATACAGTCCAAGTAGTGCTTCAAGGCCGCTTGTGCTGGCTACTGTAAAAAAGAATGTGACACCCGAGCATTAGGATACAGACACTTTTATCACTGACCTGCCAGGGTATGAAAGAGGAAAAAGAGAGCTTTTAGTAAACTCATAATAACACAATAAGAGCATTCTTCATGCAATTTTCTCTATTTTTACCATGTTCTTTTTCAAAATCACTGGAATTTACAGTTATCTTCTCTGGATAGAATTGTTCATCTTTCTAGGTTGGTTTTGGGTTTGGTTTTTTTTTTTTTCAGTACTCTAAAAAGACATAAAAGCCACATAAAGTCATATTCTTACTGATATAGGAAGACATTATACATATGTTTTCTATGCTTCATTTAAAAACTGACTATTAATCCTGAGCACTCCTGTAATTAGATTCCATAATCATTAGATTAGAATCTTTTGGGGATGATTGGTGGTGATGGTGTTGTTGTTGTTGCTGATGTTGTTGTTATTTTATGTCTACAAAATTGTATAGCCCTCCTTTTTGTCAAGCTACCTTGGAAATACCAAATGGGACAGAGTGTAAGGCAAAATTTGATTGACTAAACTACCCATGCTCTCTTTAGTTAGAAATAAGTCTATGAAAAATTCATGGAAGAAAAAAGGCTACTCTGGTACTCAGACGCATATTTCTTTTCCTCAATTTATTCCTGTTGTAGATAGAAGCTATTCATATATTGACAAACTCCCTGCAACTTGAAAAGCTAATACTATTGTAGAATTGAATTTGGAATTGCAGCCTTCAAATATTTCTCTCCCTTAATTTCAACTTTAATAAACCCACAGGGACTGTTTATTTGAAGGACGTCCAACCAAAAATTCCTGCTTAAATTTTAGCTTCCACTGAAACATAGACCTCTAGTAGATTAAAAACTACTTACTTTTGTCAAAATAAAGCATCTTTCTATGCACCTCTTTTGCTTTATAGGCATACATACCGTAACAAGATATAATTAAAATGAATCTCCTTACAACACATTATCTACTTTTGCCAATTTCTTTTGCCTAAAACACCTTTTTTGAGGTGTTTTAGGCAACAGAAATTGCCTGCTAGTGTATCTAGGAAAGGCATCATTGGGTGTAGAATTCCCGTCAAATTTTGTCATAGAAGAGATATTATGCAAAAAAAGCTTGGGAGACTCAGAAATAGAGAGCTTAAAAATTACAGCTTTCCTCAAAAATTATATGTATGAGATGATAGTTCAGGAAATCTTCTCTTCTAATTTACAATAAAGCAACCATTTGTTACTAAAATTTATTGACTTCATATTACATTTTTCTACCAAAATTCCTCCATTCTAGTCCCCCCACCCACTCCAAATTTTTCTGGCATGCTAATTGAAAAATAACCTTTTTTGGGTGTCTTGTTTTGTTTTGTTTGAGGTTTTTTGTTTTGTTTTATTTTGGTTTTTGATTTGTTTTGTTTTGTTTTGCTTTCCAGGGAAGTGAAAATATGTCATTGCCTGTTAAGCAAACAATCTCATAAATAATTCATTCTCATCTTGAATTAAGTACAGGAAGAGTTCCCATGATTTTACATGAATTTCACCCTAGAAATGCAACAACTCAACTGGTGAAGAACAGAACAACCTGCAGCCTATGTACCACAGACCTAGTATATTAAATAAGATTACAAGGTTCATCTGGAAGTTCTCTGGTCCAGTTCCCAACTCAAAGCAGGGATAAATATGAAATGAGATATGCATTTCAAAACTTTGCTTCAACTTTAAAATTATAACCCCCACAATTCTTAAACAGACAAAAGAGAATGCATTCCACAGTTTTCTCCAGAACTAATAGAGACTTGCTTTTCTGCCTTTCATTTCTTTCACTGATGACTCCTAGAAGCTTTCCTTAATTTGGCTGGCAAGAATATGCACTTATCAATTTTAATATGATGAATTTTAAAAGATGGGGTTTAGTATTTTTAGCATTTTTTTTATATTTTAGTATTTTTGCTCTAAGCCTTACACTATTTACTATCAAAAAATCAAACCTTCTTTGATTTCAACTTTAAAATTTCATTGTCTTTCCACTTTGATGCACTTTCAAAATGTCTTAACAATGATTCAACACTTGTTCACAAACCACTTTCCGTTAAACTACTGATATTAAAATTAAATTAAAATAAAGGCAATACTGAAACTGTTTCACTGGAGACTTATTCAGTTTTGTGTGTACAAGTGGGATCACACAGACTAGTAAATAAAGTTTATGATCCTTGTACTAGTCATGGATCATGTTCCTCATGCCCAGTTTAATAAAAAAATTACTTAGGACACTTTGACTCTCAGATAAAAATTCTTTCTGTAAATTACTAGAAATGTATTGTTCATGAACTTTTACTCAGCTACCATTTCAAAAACTAATTAAAATCTATTCTTGAATTATTTTAAACATATGAAGGAGAATTTAAATAATCAATAATTTTACATAATGTGTTTCTTTTATTTCTTGCACAGATCAGTGTAAAGCTCCTATAATTTTAAGTACACGGTACTCTTGGAATGAATGGATTTGATATTGATCTTAACTCCCACAAAATCCATAAAAATTTCTGACTTACTTTCATCCCAGCTCATAACCATATGCAAAATTAAATTGCTGTGATATGATGATATATTTAATCATTTCTGAATGATGTAATCAATTTAATCAATTATAAGCTCATTGTGCTTATAACTTAAACTTGTGAATGAGATCAAGCCTGAAGTACCTGTATTTTGAATGGCAAAGTCAGAAATTGTAATAAGGCTTCATAAAAGAAGGAATGGTCTCGGGTCTGATGGACTTGTATGAAAGTAGTAACATGTAAATATGACTAGTAGAGGGGAAATCAAATAAATGTCAAATGACTACAAACCTAAGGAAAAAAGTACATAGCTCTAGAGTAGATCCAAGAATTAATAAAGATCAGCCACACTACTCTACTGCAAGGCAGTAGAGGCAAACATAAGTTGCAGATATTTCATATCAGCCAGACAGCCTAGACAAAGAAATTACATAGCCTTTTACATATATATAAATAGATATGTTTTTAATTAGCCAATATCAATGTCTTTATAAGGACTTCAGCTTGAATAGTCTACACAAAAAAAAAAAGAAATGTCATAATAGTTCTTTAGCTCTTTGGCATTTTATAAGTTAGTAAAAAAAAAAAAAAAAATATGCAATGGTCACTTATTCCTAAATATGGGCAGAGAGGGACTAAATGCCCTCTTTTAATCTTTTAAAAAAATCTGTCTTATATCTACCTACACTATTCCTACAACTCTCCTAAGGCAGAATTGTGTGATACTTACAATTTGAAAGTAGAGGTTACTTTATAGACAGCAGCCTTCCTTTATGTCCGTTCAGGTTTTTTTCACTGTTCTACGACCACAGGGGTTTGCAACATGTGAAATCTTCCAGAAGTCTCTCTGGTCTGTGTAATTTGAATTCAGCTTGAGCAATATTCTAAGTCATCTACCGTGGCTGTCTTTATCACAGTTGATCTTACGTATATGATTTTGGAAGTTCTCCTGAAAATTATTTGACATTTTCCCAACTACTTCTTTAAAAACTATTTTGTTTAAGGTTTCATTAAAGTCTACTAAAGCAAGACACTGGGATTATTTTAAATTCACAGCCTTCCCATGAAAGAGAAACTCAATTAAACCTGAGTATTAAATGGAATACCTTGAATCCCCTAATCAATTATTTAAATTATAACCTTATGTCCTTCATTGCTTCTATTTACTCCTATTTAGTGGTTTTTTTCTTTCTTTATTGTTTCATTCTGTTACTAAGTGCTGTGTGTCGTGACATTTATCTCACATTTATTCGCAAAGTGCTTAAAGTTCATTATTGACTATGCATAATCAATGTATGCTAATTCTCTTTTCTTCTGTTTCTGTCATTATCACATTTTAAATTACACAAACAAGAGCTCAACATCTACAAGCTAAGGCTTTAGGAAAACACATCATCTTAGAAAAAAGTCAGGCCTTCTTAATGTATGCTCTTTCCTCAGCAAATAAAAAATGGAAACAGGCTAGAGTATTTGTTAAAGACAACATTATTCTTTCAGATCTGCATGGCTGATCTTAACTCCATTACCCTACTCACCTTTTCTGCACAGATCTCTGAGCATGAAGGATATACAGAACAGACTATCAAAGGTGAGATCTGCTTGGTAGTATCTGAAAGAAGAGTATTGCTTTAAACCAACTGTCCAAAGTTTCAAGATCCAAACACAAAATAAAGCTCCAGGAAAACCTTTCCGACCTATAGCTTACCAAAATCAAACACTGACACATTCTTCTGTATTCTGAGCAAGTGGAAAATTCTTCAATATTCCTTAAGAGCATATGGGCCTTTTTGTTTTCCTATACTCAAGTTCAGCCACCCAAATCTAAACAGACCAGCTGTAAAGTTTTTTGCTATCGGAACCAAATCTAAAAAAAGGCCAAGAATAGCCAAGTGCTGCTTCAAATTATTACCTTGTCTCACAAAACACAAATGTTAGATTCATCACAGACACTCATCACAGCATCTTAAAATCTCAACTAAAAGATTCAGAAGTCCTGTAGTTTCTGTAGCACCACCATTCAACATCTTCTGAAATTTCAGCATGCTGTTATCCCTTTTGTAGCCATATGCAGAAGGAAAACCTAAACATGTGATTCTCATGAATGTATGCAGAGGGAGAGCAGCTGTAGGCAGAGAAGACTGATCAGCCATGATGATGTGACATCTCTCTACAGTGCTGACTGAGGAGCTGAAGGGTCAGAATACAGACTGCGAAGTAAAGACTCTCTATCACTACAAATTGTTTTTTGACTGAAGAGATTTAAGTTCAGAAATGCCCAGATGATGATGACATATATCACACGTCACACTTACTGGTTAAGAATTCTACTGTATGGCTCACATGGGACAAATAATACAAAAGATTGTGAAAAGAGAAATTTCCCCTCAGAAATGTCAGTGTCCACAGCTCCTGTTTCAATACACATCAAATGCCGAAACGTTGGCAGGCTTTTCGTGAACTTTGATAGCTCTTCTACCTGTCTATTGCCTTAAAATAAGTCAAAAAATCAATTAGTCCTCTATGTAGACTTGTCATTTTAGGAGCCATTCCTTAAGTACGTGATGCCAGCTTTTTAGTGTGGTGGAGAAGTAGATAAATGAGAATTCATAGTACTCCCACAACGTGGTGACTTTAAGACCTTGGGCTCTGTTCTGTAAACTGAAAGTACTCCTTTTTCCCCCACTCATCTGCATTACCAGTACAAAATGGGAAAAGTTATTTTAACAGTGTCATCAGCCATACATTCAATCACTTTCTCAGTATTACTCACAGGTATCACTAAAACACATTTTCAAAGGAAAATGGGACAGCAAACTGGGACATTGCAGAACCTATAAGTCTGATGAATGTTGACCCCAGAATTCATGGAATTCATGGAAAAGCAATTTGCAATCTTTATTAGTTATGCAGGGAAAGGGAAAAAATTTAGGCATGTCTTTTTTTTTAGTGTTATTGACAGAGTTAATTTTCATGTCTCTCTTTTGGGGATTGGTTTCCACTGAAAAATGAAAATCCACGTCTCCAAGGACTGTAGAGATATTAAACTTGAAAAACTAACCTACTGCCTTCCAAAAAATGAAACACATGAAAAAATCTCATCAGATCAGATTCTGTTCCCTTGTGAATATACAAAAATAGGCATAAAAATTGTAAATATAGAACTCAGTTTTTACTGACATACTGGCCATGCTGCTTCTGCCAATCCCATACTAGAAGAACAGATGTGGTAGCAGATAAGAAGCAAAATATGTTCCACTAAATAAAATGTCATAATCATATGCAGGCCTCAAAATTAACTGCTTTTTCATGTCAATTTTAGTTGTCAAAATCTTCTGACATTACCTTTGAGACAATTGTTTTAAATTAACTGAATAAAAAAGCACAGCTTTATGTTCTTAAAAGAATGTGTCACAATACCTAATTCTGATATTGGACTTGGCTTGAATAAAGCATTTGAACTTAAAAGAAGTGTAAAGTATAAGCAAAGTAGAGACAAGATTACCTCTCCATTACAAATTGTATTGTGTTTGTATATAATACAATCTAATTTATAAAGTCCCTTGTCACAGAAGCTTATCAAGGCACTTCATACCCTGAAAGGAATTATACATCAGCTCAGTAAAAAGCCATCTTAAAAAGAGTCTTTAATCTTATTTTAAAACATTTAGCAAGGGAATGAAATAAATGGCTTGTAATACACTCAGACCCAGAAGTCTTGTATATATTTATCTTTTGAATACAGAATTCTCAATAAGGGTGAATGCAGTAGAGCAACTTCAGTATCACAGTATTTGTTCAAGGTCTCTGCTGAATATCATGAATTAGTCCCTCTTTCCTTTCTGTTGACCTTCTCTTCATTTATCGCTACATAAGGTCAAAGACTGACATCCCAGAGCTGACTAAAGCCCTTTTAGTTCTTCCTGGAGTAAATCCCAAGTCTGTCAGCATCACTGTCTGCATCCTCCAAGCTCCATCAACCTTATTTCAGAAGGGACAACCTAATGTGCAAAATGGATTGTGGGTAATCCTATGTTCAAGATGCATTTAGCTATTAGTCCTTGCTAGGCTACTGAACAGTATGCCAGTCATGCCACTTGTTTTTGTTGAGGCTTACTATCTGGGAATCAAACAGACAACATAGGTAAAATCTTGGCTCAAATAAAATTAATCTTTTTTTTGCCTGAGTGTTCCTGCTACTCTTTACTGAGTGACTCTTACTACTGATATTCTGCTTTTTACAATGCATGTTTACTTGGCAGTGCAGCGTAAGATTCCCACACCAGTTTGGAGGCAAGCACAGTCCAGCCACAATGCACTACCTGCACCCTTTTAGTGCATTGTGTTCCACTGCACTTCTCTGTGAGGAAAAGGGGTTGATGCTCTGTTCCACACTGCCATGGCTAAAACCTGAGTATGTGAATGAGCCTGTCTGAGGTGATCCGCAGTAGCACTGCACCATACTGCAGTCTGCCAAGCTGATAAGCCCACAGTCTTGACTGCCATCCACCCACACATCTTTGCCTTCCTCCTGTTGGGGAGTAAATAGTAATATAGACTGTTGTGAAGTGTCCATCAAAATCACTTTAAAAAACTAGTTCCATATGTTCCATTCTCCATTCTCTTTTTATGGCTAACTGAGACATTCTTTCTTGCAAGGACCTAAAAGTAAGAGTAGTAAAATTCTACATTAAGACAAAAAGCTGTTATGCTAAAGAGATCTGAACTCATGCTTCTGAGAGCCTAAAGAAACTAGGTATTTTAGCAAATGTCCAGGTACATGTGCAAGCTCCTAATGCCCTTGTAGAAGATTTATATCTGCTGAGAAGTGCTGGATCACAGAGGTAATTCTGTCTGAGGGTAGCTCTTGCCATGCAACACATTGCAGCACCAGTTTTTTCCCAGTAGCTGGAAAATCAGGGACATTACATAGCACATAGCACTAGGGTGGAGATGTTAGACTGGACCCACACATCATCTGTACTATAACTACCTCACCAGTGCAGTGCTGTGCGCAGTCTGTGAGGCAGCACTGAAACACCCTTCCTAGCTTTACAACAAGATTTTTAACATGGCAGTAATCCATGTGCCTTAGGCACAGTTAAAAGCTGGTATAAGACCAGATTCTGTGGCTCTGTGCCTTTGTTACATGTCAGCCTCTGGTGATAAATTTCAGGGATGAAGCAACACTTGCAGGGTCTCTTTTACAGGGAGGGAATGAGCCTCCTGAATCCAAAGATGATGGACATTTCAAATTGTGTAGCAGTTCTCGAACGTTTTCTTCCTCTGCACACAGACAAAACTTCATCAGGCTGTTTTTTCTCTCTTATGCAAAACCCATCATTTCAGGATCAAACCCTTCTAATAGCACAGGAAAACAACTCATGAGCAACTCCCTCCTGACAGCATAGGGAGAAAAGAAGCAAGTATCAGTTATCTGTCATAGGCAGTCACTATTTAGCAGCTCTGTTCCCATCACAACCGAGCCTGGTGACCCGTATTTAAAAAACTTCTTGCATTTTAAGATCTTGTTCCACAGTCAGTATCTAACATTTTCATCCACTTTTTTTGCATAGCTTTTTATTCTTATCTCCGTTTGGTTTGAACTTGCCATATCTCTTCCATACTCATCCCTTTTGGTTTTCTTTCTTCATCTTATTCTGCATTTCCTTGCATTTTTTAGGTCTTGCTTGTTGTCATTGTCTGTAGAATTGCTGATGCTCGACTTTTCCCTTAATTTGAGATGAACAGAGGAAAATTAGTTATGTTCGATGTTGAACATATGCACACAATAAACACTCAACTTTTAGAAGATGTCATGGAAGCATCTGCTATGTTATATTTTTATGATGGGTATAAAACTGAAATAATTGGTATTTACTTTTTATTTTCATCTTCAGATGTCATTTCTGCCCACCCCCTCTATTCCCACTTAAAAATGTAGCACTACATTAAAGTTAAATTGACATTAAAAAAGTCAATTTAAAAGCTTTTTTTTAAACTCGTGAAATTAAAACATTCCCAAAGTAAAAATAATCTTAACTACTACAAAGTTTTATGCCCTCTCTTGCACTCTACACTCATTATCGACTACAGCTTAAAATCTATGATCATTAAGGTCTTTACTACCTGTTGGTGTGCATGCAAGTGAAAAGCTTTTGTGTCTGACTACTTAAACTGAACTGACATACCTAATAAAACAGGCATTGAAAACTCAGTAAAGGGTCTTTTGGCACCCCAAGAAGCGAGTGGGATCATAACATCATTAAAATACATAGAAGGCAAGTCTGAGTCAGCAAGGCAGCTACACTACCTGATAACTGTCACTTGATTACTCTTGAAAGCCGATAAAAATCAGAAATAGTGATTGCCCACCACAGGCATGAGATATCTGGCTGCTTTAGAAACATAATCACTGTGTTGCAGGAGGTCTAATCAACAGCTACCTCTAATCTCTCTGATAGCTGTAAAAAACGTGTTAATGAAATATTCATGCAGATAACTGTCATGGGCATAAAACATCATAACCAACTCCTTTTTAGTAATGAATACTTTATTGGACCATTCCGTTCCAACTTATTTTCCTACAAAAGCAATGTAGGTTCAGTAGCTGATTCTTCCTAGACACTGTGAGCAACAACTCAATGAAAATATCAATGTTGAGTCAAACTCCTAAGGAAGGATCCAATGTTGGGGCCTGTTGTGCCTGGGTAAGGTGGCACAATTTAGTGCCCTGGATGCAATTCACATTTTAGAGGTAGTTCTTTTTGTTTAAAATATGTTGGCATGGTTTTCATTCTGGAAAGGCAATAAATTAGATATATGTGTGGCTCATTCTTGCTCCTACTTCAATGGCTCAGGAAAATACCAGAGAGGAAGGATTTTGCTTAGCAAAGGCATTAGGCTGACCCCTAACAACTACTTCTAAGTCTTAGAAAGTTGTTTAATCTCTCTGCATCTCACTTCAGAACAATAAAGAGTACAAGAATTCATTTCTGCTTTACTTACAGACTGAATTAACATTCATTAACATAAAGTGCATTTGTATATCTATTTTGCAAGGTACACTAAGTATTTGTGAAACATATATACATAAATTTAAGCAACACAGTAGTGTCTAATTATGAGACTTCAGCTGGCATGACACCAGACCAAAAGTACAAAAACCTCCAGATTTTCACTAAGAAACTTGAAAATTTGGCTGCTATTTGAAAAATACAGCCCATAATCAGTTTAACTAGGACAGAGATTATTTTGTGGAGAACCTTTATGCCATTTTCCTTTGATTAGAATATCAAACTTATTATCTCTGAAGCCTGAAGTGATCACTGCCTTGATAGAAAGTATTTAATTTTCAACTGCTTTTTGTATTCCATTCATCAATTCAGTTCCATTAAAACTTTTAGTGTATTAAATGAGGCAATGTGGAAAATATTTTTAAAAACAGGAGTAATCTGGATAAAATGTCCAATGATTATATCAAGTATGGTTTCAAATATACCTCTTGACTCATGATTTAACCACCCACAGTTCTACTGTCATTTCAATCGATTCATCTGTTACCCAAAAGAAAATCTAAGATTCCCTTAGAGCATCTTAAAATATAAAATACCAGCTTAGCTGAGAAGAAGTAAAAGACAGATCCAAGAAATAAATTCAGAGGCTCCAAGCAAAATTTGCCACCTCGCTTAAAACAGCGTGCTCAGCTACTGCCTGCTCTAGAGACATATACACTTGATAGATACTCACCATTAAAAGTTATTGGGCTACCTAGAGCCACCTAGAGTTGTTCCCAGGAGTGTTTCTAGTCACTGCAACCATCGATCACGGGCTCCCAGTCCAGGAGGTGGCTGGCAGCCAGGATGTAGTAGATCTCTGCTAGCCACATCAGAGCTACTGCAAATGCACCACAAAGGAGCTCCAAAGAGCTTTTTAAACATATGCAGAGCAGACTAGGATGAACCTGAGATCATGTCCAAGACCTCACTCTACATCAGGGTCACAGCCGGAGCAGACTCGTTTCAGTGATGACACAGAGCTGCTGCAGACATTCATGCAGGGAGCCCAGGCACCCCGACACTCCCCTGACTCTGTCACGCTTCAGCAGTAGCTGTGCTGGGGAGCTCAGAGCAAGTCTCACACTCCATATTTCAGGATTCACAGATGAAGTAGCAATGAGCGCCTCTTCTGCTCAGGAATCTGCTTGATGTGACGAGCCTGCTCTGAAAATATTTACCACAGTTTATCGAGTGAGCATCATATACAACAGAGAAAACAGGCACAGGTGGCACTTCAGCTCTTCACCATAAGCTAGTGTTTTGTGCCATAGTGAGGAATGAGTTGGTAAATTCTCTTTTTTTTTCCCAAATCAGCTATCTTCCCTCCCTGGTGAATTCCTAAAAGCTAGTTATATAGGTTTAGGTTTATTAATATACTTACCTTAATTGCTCCCCTTTCTCTTTCAGAGGACTCTGAATTATTAGTGTGCCAAAACATAACTCCATGAAGAGAAGCTGGTCTCATCTGCATCCAAACAGCTGCCAAAATAGAAGCTGTACCCTTCCCAAGGATTTGTGAGTTTGACTGTCCTCAGGCAAATAAGGAGTATCAATTTTCCGTATTCTATTTGAGTAATGTAAAGAGTTGGTACACCAGCTAATAAAAGAGCCTTCACTGTTATAATTACCTCTTTGGGCACGCATGCCATCCAATTAAGAAAAAATTTATAAAGATGAAAAACGAGTTCCAGACTAAATCTCAAGAGCTGTAATTCAGAAGATCCCTGCTGGCCCACCAATAGTTTTAGCTTATGTTCTGAAAGCCCCTGTTTGTCAGAAGACATGGATTAACACGCAAAGCTGCAGCATCCAAGGGCACTGAAAATGCCAGGTTTTTCTCTTGGTGTCCTGCAACCAACACAGATAAATTCAGATGCTTGTGCACTTAACTCTGTTCCAAAGCAGACATATGTCCTGTCTCTAGTCTTCAATCCTGATCTCTGTTTATATCAGGAGCTAGTCTGGGCAATTTAAAAAAGCTCTTTGTTCAATTAGCTCTTTTTTTATATACTTAATCTTTTGAAAAAATTGTCTGGAATCAGAATTCTCAACACTCTCCAGAAAAAAAACTCAATATTAGCCCACTGGTAATATGAAAATATGAATAAAATAATCACCATGTTTAGTCTTACAACAAAGCACCATAAAAGAGTCAACTAATTATTGCTAATTAAAAAATTGTGTTCAACCTGCCTTTTTTCCAGATGTGTGAGAACCTGTCATCTGATTTTATAATGATTAAATTACAAAAATGTTTTCAAAGAATAAATGAAGTAACAGGGCATAAAATACTGAAAGCAATGTAAGAGCAGTTAATTATGTTGTACAATATATTATGTGGTTGTAAAGCAGACCGGATTAAGGGATAATATGAATGGAGATTCAGTATTTTATTACCTGCAGTGCTTACACTGTCAGCACAGTAGACGGAAAAGATTCAGTTTGTAGAGAGGAAATTTTATGTCAGGATAACCATGGATTGTGGAAGTAACCTTTGTCTACAGCATGAGATGGGGATGCAGAACTATGCTGTTTGTGCAACATAGGCTCTAAAAAATTATCTTTTTAGTTCCTTTTAGAACTGAGTAATCATTACTTCACAATCTTCTGGGCATTCTAGGAGCTTAGGGCATCTGACACACAGCTCGTATGTGACATGTACTGTCACAAGTCATTCTGAGATGAATAATAGATTTTATGTATTTGAGATTAGCTATGTGGCAAGTGTGGAAACATTATTTTTCTGATATGTCTCTGTAGAATTAAACTAGTTGTCAGTCAAGTCCCAAACATAATTTTTACTTAAACCAAAATAACATATTTCAAATAATTGTAAATATAAATATTGAAGCAGACAACAACAACAAGAAAAAAAGGGGGTGTTTGTTTGCATCATCTATTCTAAAATGCATTCTGGACGTTTTCATAAATTACTAATTTGGAAAAAGAAATAACCATGCAAGATACATAAATGAATATGAGATTATTTTTCAGCAGTCTGTCCATCAGCTGTAGATACTTTGGAGGTATTAAACTTGGGGGGGAGCAGGGGGGATGGATAGGAGCCCTTGTATCCACTGAGCTATTCAAGTACCTATGAAGTGTTTTCATTCAAGCTGAAAGGGGTCTGTGAGCACCCACTTGTCTTGTAAGAGGCATTTAATGGAAGAGGTTAAAGGAAGGGAAAGATCTAGATATATCTAGAGGGCAACAGATTTCTCCCTGATTGACTGCTTAGAAACAAAGCTCATTGCAAGAGGAAAGTGAGGAACACCAAAGGAAATGCCAGTATGTTTGCCAACATGCCAATGTTTGCTTACTGCCAACACAACATATGCTTTTTGTGATTTGTATTTATTTCCTCCTTAGAAGCAGCCTCTTCTAATTCAAAATTACCAGGTTTCACTGAAAATTATTGTTGCAATATTCTTTTCTACTATGTTGCTGGTCAGTATTAAATAAGGTTTTACTTTATTTAAAAACGTTGAAATATATTTATAATATGTTGGTGCTAGAGTAGTGAAACAACACAATGTTGTTGCTGTAAACCTCATCCTCCCCTTCCAAGCTGTTTCTAAAATTAGTTTATGCAGTCTCTAAAACAGCATGAGTCTTCTGCTTGCTCTGCCACAGTTTGTAGGATAGCTAAAAACAACACAGCAGGATGCTGCTGCCTCTGTGGAGTCATCACGCCAAGCTTCAGGCGCCAAGAAAAAGATGATACAGCACCAGATTTAGGATACATGAACATGCATAAACCTGTACATTTGTCTCCCCACTTATTTGGGACATTCCTTTCTCAAAGGAGAGCCATAACCCACCCTCAGCACTCTGGAATGGGTTGGGGTTTATTCGAGAAGTTTATCTGGCCTGCAGTTAGGTTTGGATCTTGTGTTTGAAAATACATACACTAGAAATATACAATAGGAGATAAGCATTTCTGCTCTTTCTGTTTTTTACACAGACATCATCTGATACTTGGCTAATGTAAATACATGTGACTGTGAATAGGAAAGCAAATAGCTCTGGTTTCATTAGTCTCAATTCACCTGTTTCTGTGTGATTTAATCAAACACCTTTAGCCTTTTCATGTCCTCAGTCAAAGGGTGAGCACAAAATTATGAATAAGAAGGAAAAGTGACTGAAAAATATTGACCATTTTACAAGTCTTAGGTTGGGCAGGGGAGAAGTATTCTCACAGGAATTCCCTTCCCCAAAATGATACCTAAGGCACAGTAAACTGCTTGCTGACAACTTGTCATGGGTTGGCACTGGCACAGTGCCAGTGCACCCATGAAAATATATTTTTCTATATATGGCTACTGTATGGCTACTCTCAAATGGCTACTGTGAGATGGGACCAGAGACAGAGCAGAGCAGACTCAAGCTTAGAAATAAAGAAAAAACTTTATTAACCTACACTATAATAAAAGAAACACACAGGAAACAGAATGAAAACCTTCCAAAACATTCCTCCTCCTCCCACCCAATTTCCACCAAAGCACATTGGGACAAAACCTTGGACCCTTGATCAAGTTACCACCCCTCAAATAATCAATTCTCAGATCATCAGGGGAGAGAGGCATCCCCCTTGTATCATAGTCTTCCACAGGAAACACAGTTGAAACCTCTTATGTTTCCATGTCACACATGGCACCGCCCAGAGAAAATCTGCCATCATGACATCCTCCTTCCATGTACAGTGCTCTCACCACCATGCATGGACCGAAACTGCTCACAGGGTTCCTTTTAAAGATGCTTTGACAAGTACCAAAAAACAATAATTTCTCATTTTGAGACAACCAGTCCCCCCCCATTTTCTCCTCCCCTGGGGCCGAGGGTCTTGAGAACAGAAATCTTCTTCCCTGAAGACAGAGGGCACCACCACACCCTCCTCATCTTCCTCTGTTCACGCCACTCCTGCACATGGCGTCACTGCAGCAGGTCACTCTCACTCCTGTCACTCTCTTGGCTCAAACCATTGCATCCCCCTAAATGCAGTCTCTGTGTTACAGGAGAATTGGTTCAGTCTATGGCTACGCAAGAAAAAGTCCAGCCAAAAGCCACTCCATCATCTCCTCCCACCTAGGATTCTTTCCCATCTTTTTCTGCCATCTCAGGCCCCAGGCTGTCTCTCTTCTCTTTCAGATCAAGGAGGATTAATGTTTCACAAAGCTTTCTTTGACCAAGAAGGGGTTAAAATCTCAGCCTTTGATGTGCTGCTCCCCTCAGGATGCCTGAAATCTCACAGCAGGCTGCCCAGGACTCCCACAGCTGGGCACCTTCCCCACCCCTTCTCTTTCTCCTCTGCCGCTGGCATACTGCCGGCACATGATATCAAATTTCCAGGTGGCACAGGCTCTCTGTCTCTCTCTCTCTGAGGGGGCTGCCTGGGACATCTCAGTGTTTCTCCACCCTTCTGTCCTGCCGGGGCCAGCCCAGTTCCATTCCCTTCACCCCCTTTTCTGTCCGGGGCTCCTGGCCTACCTCTCCTAGGCCACATGGCTTCCCCTTCCCCACCCAGCCTGTGGCTGGGCAGAGCAGGTCTGAACTCTTCACTGACTGGAACACAAGAGAGTTCCTCTGGGCCTTCTCTGCTTTTAACCCCCTGTGTTCTCAGAGGCGTGTCCATGTCTTCAGTGGTTACACCAGATGTCAGTATTCAAATCTGACCACTGATTGGTTTGACTATAACTTCCCAAGAAAAACTCACTTCCTTGTCACTTCCTCCGACACACCTGCTCTCTCAGAGGAGGTCAGTTTAATGACAGCTCTATATGGTCATTACCACACACCCTCTGGTTGTCATAAGGGCTTCCAAAGCACTACTTCCACAAGTCATTACTTCTTGTATTTTCTCTGCTAACAGCCTTGGCAAATTAGGTGAAATTAAATCAGAGTGACAGCATAAAAATGGAAGAAAATTAACTGGTAAATTCACCTAAGGACATTATCAGGTTTCACTTTATCTTGGAGTATTCTTTGTTTCTGCTGGAATTGTCTTTGTTGTAACATCAATGGACAGCCTGCTAATGCACATTTCTTCCAGCTGAGACAAAAGAACACCACGTGTTAAAACAGCATTTTGCCATGCACTGATATTTGCCAAACTTTTTGACATCACTTCATCCATTATTGTGGATATGGCTTCTGACAAATACCATGTATGTGACCTTCATGTCTCTCTGTTTTGTGTCCTTAAGCATTTTGATCATCTACTGAATGTTAACATCAATTGAATTCAGTTGTTACCTTTTTCTCTTTTGAAGTTGATGAAGTTTGTTTCTTAAGCTGTACATCAATTTTCTGTGCATGACACAGCGGTTTGGTACCATAAAAATTATCTGTCTCTCTGGAACCCCATGCCAGAGTTGGATTTTAACGCTCTGCAACCATGGTTACACTCACTGTGCTTTCCTGAATTTCATGTAATTGAGAAACTGGCTTAACAGTGCTGCAGCAAGAAAGGCTATTCACTCACTTGATCCTTCTGTGCGGTAGTCCTTTCTTTTACCTATTTGTTCTAAACAGCTTGAAACAAATCCAGAACATTTCTGTGATTATGGAAGATGTATTTCCTTTAATTAGAATTAGAGGGAAACAAAAGTTCATTCCTAAGTGTGAATTTGTGTTTGGGGCTAATTTAAGTTTAATTTCTGTGATACTTTTGCATTATATTTGTAATAGAAACATGATTTTTTTTTTTTATTCACTGGTTCATATGACATAAGAATGTACATTTTGAATAGGAAATATCATAATAATTCAGCAAGAAAAGTAGAAAAAGAAACCAAGGGGAGTACTTAACCCCCAGTCAGAAATAGTGGTTGCAAACCTTCCATTTGCTTTTAAGGCTCGTAAAACAGTAACAGGCCAGAGGGAGAAATGGAAAATTATAGGCACAGATGGTCTGAGGCTGAGAGGAGTAAAGGTAACTGAGGAAACTCTTTTCAGAAACTGAAACAATATATAATTTATGTTCTGTCTTTGCTTGGCTCTGAGCAGTTAAGCACAGCTGACTTTGAAAACCGTGGCTTGTTTTGAAATCGTGTGTGTTAAGAGCAGATTTACCTTTACAGTATTTTATCCTTACGATTCTTAATTGCAGCTCATTATTTTCAGCTGCATTATCACAACTAAATTTCGAGCTTGAAGTGCTGAATATCTTTTCCAGGCATTTTTAATTTTTGTTAACAAAGGATAATTGTACACTATCATATTAATCCCTGAAAAATGTACAGAGAGTTTTCAGAAATGGTGAAATTTTGGCAAGTAAAATAGAGAATACTAAATACATAAGTCAATACATAATATGCTTAAGAGTTGAGGAAGATACAATTGTTGCTAAATGGTTGCAGCACATTCTAAAAAAAAAAAAAAAATTAAAGGGTTTAGGAAAAAGAATGCCTAACATAGAGTTGTCTTAATGGGGATTTTCATATGACAAAAGTTTTTGGATGTGTATCAAAGCCGCCAAGGCTTTGACAGGTATTTAATGTATGTATCGGAATGTGGGGTGTTTTCCTGTGCACATAAGATCTCTCAGGTTGCTGGAATTATGACATGCAAGACCCAAAAATCAATCCCAATTGCTGGAAAAAACAGATGTGCACCAGTGTGTATGGTCATGACATGAATACACATGTATCCACACCTTGTAGACAAAGGATTTTGGATAAAGTATCCTTGAGTACTTCCATTCCCAAACTCTTGTTATGGATAACTGGCAACAAATCCTATTGTATGAAGACAAGCATTAATTATTGCCCTGAACTAAATATGAACAACGTAATTAAGAGGTTATAAACAATTATTAGTTCAGTTACAATGTCAACATAGCCATGTCCAAATTAATAATAAAAAAACCAAACCGTCATTAGTAAGAGATTTTAAATGGTTATTAAAAAAACATTCACGAGTCCTTCCTCCTTTTCTCAGCTGTGATGCTCACCCTTCCAGGGCTCTTTTGGGTCACAAGGTTGATGGTTCAGTCTTTCCCAAAAACACCAGCAAGAGGGATTTGCTGCAAGTTTGTCAGCATCCTAGAATTTTTGATGAAGGTCAACAGTGTCTGTGATGGGGTTTTCTTCATCCCCAGTCTTGGAATCTCCTTGGGTTTATTTTCAATTTTTTTTTTACTTGTAGTCCCAGCTTCCCTGTGAGGCCAAAATTGCCTGTCCCAGCCCTAGGTGCCCTCAAGGGCTGCTGTTTCATCCACTGAATTCCTGTCTTTGTCAGAATGGTGCCATATCAGGGATCTCAGGGTGAAGCTAAAACTGAAGAGCTACAGCCACTGCCCCTCTTATCAACTCCCAAACCAGGCCAAACACAGCTTTGGACGCAGCAAACCTGGATAAGCCTTGGGTCCCTGCACTGTTGGAGCAGTACAGAGCCTGTGACCTGTTACAACTCATGACAAAACTGTATTTCCTGGGCTACAATAGTAATGGTGGTACTGCTGGTAATCACTGCTGCTGCTGTGGCAACTGCTGCTGGAGAATATGCTATTAGATACCACCAGTTCTCCAAGGTGCTCAACGAATAGAATAGAATAGAATAGAATAGAATAGAATAGAATAGAATAGAATAGAATAGAATAGAATTAATATATGTATATAAAAAAATATAAATGCTCTGCCCAGTAATGATATAACAGCAACAGGGGCTGAACCAAGCCACTTTCCAGGAAACTAACAGGTCCCCAGCTGCAGGGTCTGGCATCCTGGCAAGGACCAGGCAAAGGGAACTGAACAGGATATTGCTGGTACTTAGCAGGGAGAAGGGCTACAATAAAAGCAATCTTAAATGAAAGGTACAGATTTATACTTGGAGAGATGGGGATGAGGCACTAGTAAGACTGTAGACACTTCATTAAATTCTTTTCACAGAATCACAGAATTTGCTGAGTTGGAAGGGAACCACAATAATCATCAAGTCCAGCCCCTGGCCCTACACAGGACTCCCCAGGAGTCACATCATGTGCCTGAGAGCACTGTCCAAATGCTCCTTGAGCTCTGTCAGGCTTGGTGTTGTTATCACTTCTCTGGGGAGCCTGATCCAGTGCCCAGCCACCCTGTCAGTGAAAAAACAATTTATAACATCCAATATAAACCTCCCCTGACACAACTTTAGGCCATTCCCTCGGGTCCTGTCACTGATCACTACAGAGCAGAGATCAGTGCCTGCCCCTCCTCTTCCCCTCATGAGGAAGTTGTACCTGCAATGAGGTCTGTCCTCAGTCTCCTCCAGGCTGAGCTGACCAAGTGACCTCAGCCACTCCTCATGCAGCTTCTCCTCACAGCCCTTCACCATCTTTGTTGCCTTCCTTTGGACACTCTCCAACAGCTTAATATCTTTTGTTGTATTATGGTGCCCAAAACTGCAGACAGTGCAACAATTGTTCATCACAGGGTGACACCAAATAGTTGTTCTGAGTATTGACTACTGAAGCCTGCGCAGCCCCAGTGGTTGTCTAATTTGTACTGTGATTCACAGAACAATATTATCACCATGATTATGACTTCAGAATGTTTCTATGGCCTTGATGAAAAGGAAAATCTGAAGAAAATTGTTCAGTGTTTATTAGATTGTAAATCATTAAATGATATGGGGAAACTTTGGTCTTGGAATGCTACATTTGAAAGCATGTAATGCTACCTTTTCACAGATCATGCCTTTTTTAAGAGAGTTGTGTCCATTTACCATATAAAATGTCATAAAACTGTTTCTGCTAATGAGATTTTGAGTGTTGGTGCTTTCAGATACTTCATCTGTCACAGAAAGAGTGATACAACACTTAGGCATGTAAAACAACTTGGGAACTAACTAGAAATCCAGTCACTAAAATAATGAGAACATCTGTTCAACATCTGTTGTTTAACTTAATTTACTAGACCTGTGTACAGGAAAAAACAGTGTTCTCATTACTGGTCCATTGACAAATAATAATAAGAAACTGATTGAAATTATTAACTCCATTTCAGCCTAGTGCATGATCTTATAATTTTAGTCTGGCATGAATCATTCTAATTCTGAATTTGATCATAAAATTTACTACTCTTTAGCTGTTTCTGCTATCACCACTTTGTATGCAAGAAGCAAGTAAGAAAATGTTAAACATGTTTGAAGTGAACAATCATTCTTTTTTAACTTTGTTACCACTGTAACTATTTGAGTTCAGAATGAAATATTTTCTTTTTGTTTCTCACATGATTCTGTGGAAATGAATGTAATATTATGGAACCCAGACCTGTGCTAAAGTTGCCATTTCATCTAACTCACAATTCTATGGATATTTATAAAAATCTAAGGGTTTTTTTAAATCCATTCTATCCACTGTAATTTAATTTTTTGAAGTATGCAAGCACCATATTATCTCCCTTAACATATTAAAAGTAAACCATATAAAATATGAGATTAAATTATACCTCTCCTTCAGTTGTGTAAATATTTATAAGCTTTACATGAAACATAACAGTTGTTGCTAAGGTAGTTATTGATTAGTAAATCTCGTGTGAAAAGGTTGCATTAGTCTTGCATTAAAACACTCTGAAATGGATCTTGTATCACATTTTATCACTTTTTTTTTTTCCTCTAATGGAAGTGTTTTGGAAAGCATTTAAATTCATAACTAATCTCTCTAAGTTTTTTAATCACCGACTTTTCTGTTATGGAAATAATTCATAACTGAATCATATTTACTGGGAAATAATGGTTCCTCCTACTAGAAAAGAACAGTTTTAACTTAAGCCCTCCACAGGGGCCCACATCCAAAGGAAACCTCTCATTCTGCTGAGGCTTTTGTTCACTTAAGTAGAGGCATCATTTATAGGGCAGGAGGAAGAGGAGGTTTAGATATCAGGAATGCACACAGTAAGTAATCCTGCAAGTGCCACTTTTTCCCTAACAAGAGTTCCCACATACTTGTTGAGAAATTGTGCAATCTGAGGACAAATTAGACCTCACACAAATGATGGAAACATCTAATTTCATTTAAGCATGTCATTTAGGGAGCTTGATGAAAGTGTAGGAAATCCAACAGGTTCCAACTCAAGAATGTGTGGGAAAAGCAAATAACTTTGTACCACATCCCATCCATCTAGTGGGGAAAATTCACTGGATTCCACTAAATCCAAGTTCAGTATATAACAGAATACAAGCTCAGTACAAAACAGAGCTTAACACTGCACTTTATTGTGCAGATGAGCCCAGATACACAATCATATGTCAGCCGATTTCCAGGTATTTCTTATGTGCGTGGATCTTTTCCCTTTTTCATTAAAAACTAATCTAAGTCAAATTGCCAAGACTGGACATGGGCTGAGCACATTCAAGCCAGTAAGTGCTACGGCTCACCTGATAAACTCACAGTGCTGTTGTAATTTGGTTTTGTATTTCAGGCCGCTTCACAGTGTTGTTGACATACCACCACACAAAATAAGCCAGATCAGTTTAGCTGGATATTTTGCAGGGAAGCAAAGCATTAGCTCCCATCTGTTTCCCTTTCTCAGTGTTACTCTTCTCTGGCACTCTGACTCAGAACACCAGCCACAGAGGAACAGGAGGAACTGCTGTGCCACACTAGGCATGTGAGTGGTGTCAGCTCCAGGACATCAAGGAAAGGAGGGGTTGCCCCAGGCTTTCTCCCTGGCTTGTGCCTGGACTAGGAAGGCACCATATGACTGGTGAAGGGGCACACACACCCCTGCCATATGGCTTGGCACAGCACATAGAGAGACATCAGGGCTTCTGTTCAGGCCAGGACTGCACCTATCTCCGCATTTTCCTCTGAATTAATTCTGAACGGGAAAAAAGAAAGAGAGGATACGGGTCTTCAAGTTCTGGAAGCTGTGAGAAACGTGTTCATTGAGTTATGTGTAATTAATGTTCAATCTAATCACAGAAACAAGACTCTACAGCACCTGCTGTATTATGCCTGGCCCCAGGTTCATGCAGTAATTCACACACTTCACCAAAAACTTGTAAAATGAAGGAGATAAATTCATACAAAAGAGATGAAATTTTTCAAACCATCATCTACGAAAAGAGCTTGATCTGCTTTTACAAAAGTAGCAAGACTTTATTCCTACACTTGCTTGTAATACTGATTCCTGACATAACCACAGTGAATTTCTACATTTCAGATTATTTTTGGTTTCTCTGAAACAGATGGAGTTTGCCTTTCACATGACATCCTGGGGGTGAAGGTTCAGTAAGGATGAACTATGCAATCTGCTTCACTATAACACATGACATACTGTTGATCAAAGAAGAACGTGTTAGGGACCAGATGTTGCAAGTAGTAATAACATGTCCCAAGCCTTGCTTTCACCTAATTCATGGCATGGTAGACCTAAAAGTACCTGTAAGATGTAATCAATAGGGAAAAACATAAGTGAATACCACAGAAGAAATATCTCAGTTAATTTTCTTCTCATTATTAATTCTCCCCTTCCCTATTTAAGCATTCTGCTGTATTTCCCTCTTGTGTTTAATTTTCTTCATCATATTTTTATCCCATTAGGATATTTAACTTAAAATTGGATTGATAATTGCCTTTAATTTATTCCTCTCGTTTAAAATGCATGGGTCCACTTTTTCCCCAAGGGGTACAACACTACTGAGGATTATTTCAAATCCTAAGGGAGTAGAGAATGTTGCAATTAGTCAAACTCCTTCCCTTTGACTCAGTGTGGTTATTTAATTCTATTTATTCTGTAGACTTTTAATGTAGAATAGCCATTGGAACAGTTATGCTACCATGTTTTGAATCTGCTGAGGGAGTCTAGGGTTTAAGAGACAGAAAAAGAAAACAGATAATTGTTTCATTTGTGTATATGACAAGGGTTTCTTATGTAATGTGGTATCATTTGATCTTTGTGTCACACTTTTCCATCTACCAAATGAATTAGTATGGAAGATCGGCAGAATATGATTGAACAATGTCATGCTTTTTTTACAAAAAAGATCTTTCCATCCATACCAGAAGGATATTCAGTCTGTGAGATGTCTAAGACAAGCCTCTGACTTCTTTAACTTGTGCTTTCTCTTTTCTTCTGCCCTGTCAAGAAACAGTCCAGATAATTCGAATGATCTTTAAAAAACAAACCAAACAAATAAAAACCCCAAAAATATTATCTATGAGGAAAGCTATGAGGATTGTTTAGACTAAAGAAGAAAAGGCTAACAGGAGAGTATGTTGAGAAGAGGGCACATTAATCTTTTCTCCATGTCGTTACTGAATAGAATAAGAGGCAATGGATTTATATTTCCTCAAAAAAGATGGGGGTTAGTCCTTAAAAAAAAGACTCTAATAAAAAGGACAATGAATGCTGGATTATTGTGGAGCCTTGAAGTTCAATTATAGACAAATGTCTGTTATAGATATTAACACTTTGGAGGACAGATTTATGGCCAAACTGATCTCTTGACTTCTCCATTTGCCAGACATTTTCTAAAACTTCTTTCTTTTCCTGAGTCTTGCTCTCCTGTCTTATCTGTAAGAGGACAAAGTGACTGTTTCTGAGAAAGCACTATGGCTGACAGAACACCACAGGTGGGATTATGTATGTATCACTATATATGCCATTGAAGTGCAATTACTTTATGCATTGCATCCTTTTACAGACATTTTATTGCAAATTCTTACCTAATAGTTGCTAACATTGAAAAAATATATTAGAAAAGACCATGTCTTAAGAACTCTGTTCATAAAATCATTGCATTTGTCTGGAATATAATATGAATTTCCTTTATGTTGTTATCCAAACCATAGTGTCATCTCATATTTTATGGTCACAGTCTGTCAACAGTCTTCTATCTCATTCGGGACTCAGTATAACTGGGAGTTCTTTTCTTCATTCTTTCTTTGATTTTTTTTTCTCTAAAATATATGAGAATCTTGGCCTTAAGATGGAATCCAGTTTGACTTTCTTTTTTTCACAGTCTGTTCACAAACTTCACCTGCAGCTGAAAGAGGACTTACAGTCTGCCCCCTCAACACCAGACCACAGCTTTCCTCTCTGACATCCAGGCTGCAAGACAGACTTGTCCCTAGGCTGTAACAGGTTATGCTTGTTTAAAATTTGAATTTTTAACAGGACAGTTTAAAATGCTGTAGCAAGAAACACTTCCACCTGTTCACTGTGAACTTTTAAAGGTATAAACAGATTCAGAGGTGAAGCTAGATTCTCTGCTGGTTGCTTGCAATCATCCTGGAATCTGGCATAAAACCCCTAACAGTCAACTATTGTGCTGTGCACAGCAGTTGAAACACATCCTTTGCTTGGTGAGTGGTGCTGGGAAGAGAGGAATTAGTGCAGCAACATCTTTTGACAGTGTAGCTATGGGGACTATTGGCTTTTCAGAGTTGAGTCATTCCTTATACAGCACTTGCTGAACCCATTCCCAGTGGGGGTTACTGCTTGCAAACTGCTTTGGAAAATCTAAGTAAATCAAATAACATGTTAATGAGTGTGGAATAAATAGATAAATAAATTCGGCTGCTGAACATCTTTGTAATTTGTGAAAAGTAATGGTCTTCTGAAGCTTTTGAGGTTAATGAAAATAAATAGTGTGTGCTTAACATATCATTGGAGAAGGTAGCTCATATTAGTATCAACTTTTACTTCAAAACATATTTGTCCAGGAAAAATATGAAAGGTATACCATATGGACGTTTTCTGAACTCAGTGGGGGAAAGCATTGGAAGGGTTTAACCCCTTTACCTTGGCATATTTATATAAGCTTCCAAGTAGAGCCTTAATGAAATGGAATACTTGTACCTCAGAGAAATAATACTGTAATACATCACCTACTTTCCTTCCTCTTAATTCGAGTAGTTTTTTTCCTTTTTAGTTTAGTAGCATAATAATATGGTATTTGTTATTCTGGCTTTGTTGGTCTGAGTAACATTTAATATTTGAGTTTATTTTCTGTTCCAATGTCCCTGTTGAGGTTTGTAATAGAGAAGAATTTATCCTATACCTCTGCACAGCAGATTTGCCTCAGTTTGAACTTCTCATACACAGTCCTAAAAAGAATTCTTTCTTATGTGTGAGTTACACAGTCTAAGTTCACTCTCTTAATGAGTTTAGTAATACTAATTCACCTGCTTAAATCATAACAACTGTCATTATGGCCCACATTGCATCAAAATAAGGCAGAAAGAGTAGGATGGTGGCTTACTCAGTGACATTAACAGAAATCAATCTTGTTTACCAGTTTAGATCTCAGTAGTTCATTGTCTCCATATTCCCCCCAGCCAGGTAGTATGAATACCCAGAAGGAAGTAGCTTTTTTTTGCTGCAAACCTTCCACCGTCTACGCCATTTCAGTACCTCATTGCCTTGAGAGCCAGAAAGTTTTTCATTATTCTCCATGTGAATCTTTCCCTCTGCAAGTTAAGCTTCTTACTCACTAACCTATTTATTAGGTTCTCTTCCAGTTCAGCATCACAGCTAGCTAGAGAATTTCCATTAAAACCCAATTTTGCCCACAAGATTAGAAAATTGATCATCAACATTTTTCATATAAATTTTAGCTATCAGCATGCTCTAGGACCATTTTAGGAAGCCTGTGAAAATGTTTAATAACTAACTGACATTAAACAATATGCAAAAATATCTTAATAATCTAGCATTGCATTTAATTGAATATTTTAATAAAAACTTAATTAAGGTTCCCACATTTGTACTTGGGGGCTATCCTGAACTCAATACCATTCAGATCCCATTAATGCTAATGGCTTAATACTATATGTGGAGAATATAAAACACATAAAATTTACTTTTAATAAGTCATTCATCCTACATTAAATGTAAAACTATTATTAAAAACACATTAAAGAGGATTAACCACTAGTATTACAAGGAATGTTTTTAATAATCAGTTGATATTTATTTAGTTTATAGCACTGTCTAATCATTACACAATTATGGTTTTATAATTCCCCTCTAAATCTTAAGCAAATGAAATGTCTATCTGGAAATATTAATTTTAAAAGTTACCGAAAAGCATATTTTAATGTCATCGGCTCAATTTTTTAATTTTCTTGTCTTTTCTTCTTTTTTTTTTTTTTAAGGGGGAGAGAGGCAAAAGTCTTATTGTAAGAATATTCAAGCAAAGAAATTTTAATTTAGAGAAACAAGACAATGAGTACACACTAGATGATCAGAAGAAACAGGTGTTTTTTTAATGCAAAGAAACCTATATTTAAGTTAAAAGAATCTGTCTTCTTAACATAAGATTTTAACAACTAAAGATTAATTAACAGATTGTTATCAGACCAAAAGGAAAGGGAATGACCAATTGGACAGAATGCAGGCAGGGAACGTGTCAGACAGCTGAGTTTTGGACATGGAAAATTTTCAAGTCCTCAAAAATAAAATAGAAATATTGAATTTAGAATGTTTCTATTTAATGTCTTTGAAGGGATGGTGGAAAAATAGAAAAAGAAGAGTATTATTGGAGAAGAGGGACTTATCATGGACCAATTATGGACCATTTCTTTTCCATTTGTCACACTTCTGTTCTAAAAGCTTTTTAGTGTGTCTTCTAATCACTTCTTTAATTTCTTCATATTGTCTCACACAAAACCACATATTGCCACATCTTTCCTCTTGATAGACAAAACTGAACTTACTTCTTAGGAATTAAAACAGCTTCTCTGGCGAAGGCCAATGAGTAGTGACTGACAAAAAGCCAAATTAAAAATGAAGAAAAAATATCATTTAAAGTGCCATAAAACACATCCCCATATTTTGGGTATCTTGAACGTTTTGATGAGTGTTATATGAGATAATAGACATGGGGAACCTGTTGTCAGTACAACCCCAAACTAAATGTAGAAAGCTACACTCCACCATAGAATACACTACTGCACACAGGACTAGCCAGAGCTAATGGAAACATCTATATATTGCTTTATAATTATCCTTGCAAATCCACTCCCACAAAGTGACAGGAAAGCTCTGAGAATAGCTTGGAGATATGTATTCAAACAGTTTATATGGTATGCAGACTCTGACCTTAAATCTAATTAAGCCAATGCTCATCTCTTCATTGACAGGGGAAGGGTATGAGTCACAAATAATGCCATATGCCTGGAGTGTATTAATCCCTTTAATAAGCTATGGTTGTACTTAAAAGAAGAAAGAAAAAATTAAAAATAAAAGAGAGGATCATCTTTGACTTTGCAATCCTTTGATTTCACCAGTTTCTGTCCTAATATTAAAGTTATTTAAACATTTTAATTGTTTACATTGCAAACACATAAGGCCTTGAAATACAGAATATTAATGAGACTTCTTACTATTTGGCCATAGCATCTTATGAAATCTATGTGATTTAGCTGCATTTGGAGAGAGATTATCTCTTAAGCTTCAAGATAATTCTAAGTTGCTCCTTTTACTTGTTTTATTTATGTGAAATTCTAGACACCTCCTTAGAAAATATAGAAAGATCCATTTTCAATCCAAAAATTATACCTGAATCTCAAATCATTGAAACATACTCATTTTCACTTTGAAATATGAATATTACTTCAACTACACTGTATTCTTTTTAAATAATAAGTACTCTGAGATTGTTGTGGTTCTTTCTTAGACAATCCGTATCATTCATCTCAGTAGTGCTGCTTTTTTGTTTTCATGTTACCATCTTCCTCTTTGTGATGGTCAGACCCTCATGGAGTTCTTTATACAACTAACTATTGAAAAGACACTTTGCATCAAAATTTCACTTGATTTCAGATTATTTTTCTGCTGAAGTATCCAACATAGTATATACTAAATGTTCAGCATGACAATTTATGTGTGAAACAGCAAATTGTGAACGATGCAAAAAGAATTTGAAAATAAAAACTAGACCTTGGAATCTCTTGTGTATGAGTGGAACACACAGGAAAAGGAAGGAAGATAAAGGTTCGGGAAGGCACCCAAAGTCAATTATCTCTATCCTTTTATGAAGCAGCAATTCAGATGCATGCCCTCATTCACTAATGCCCAGTCATGAGATCCTCTACTTAGTTCTAAGAGACTTTTCTCCTTTCCTTCTGATCCACTGTGACTCAAAAGAGATAGAAATCCTTTGACACATAAAACAAATATCCAAAAAGATGACAGACGTCAAAATGCTTAATGTCTTTTAGTGGTCATCTTTGTTAAAAATTTTCACTTGAATATAGTCAACTACAAGCAAAGGATAAAATATAATAAAAATAATAATTTAAGAAAATAAAATGTTAGGGAATACTATGCTAAATGTTTTCCAATCTATTGTGTCTGCTACAATTTACTCCTTGGTACTTAAAAAATGTGCCTGAGGCAACCTCTAAACCTTTACCATGGTTTTTAGAACTAGCACAGGGAATCTTAGAGCTGTCAAATAAATGCCAGTCTTTAAAGAAAGTAAAAGACCGCATCACACCTAGGTCTGTGAGGGCCAGTGGCTCTGTGGGTCCATGGGGGATATCCATAGTTCCGTCAAGGAAGGGGCCCATCCCACCTTTCCAGGTGGAAGCAGGGAAGACAGGGAGCACTGGGGCAGCCCAAGCCCTGGACATCCAGCATCTCCCCGGAGACAGGAGCAGGCCTGTGGTAGGGACATGGGAATGCAGGCTGGTCTAAATCAGCAGAGCTTATGTCCAGGCAGGGCAGGGCTGTGGGAGCTGGACATGTGCCATCCTAGGGTGCCACTGGGGCAGAGGATGGTGGCTGTGGGGGGCTGAGATGGGGTCCTGAGCCGGGGTCCTGAGCCCTGGGCAAGATTAGTGAGTCTCACAGCCGGGCAGGGCCAATCAGGGCTGGAGTAGCCTCAAGGACATAACACATTAAATAGCCTCTTCAAAGAGACCCCAGACACCATTTTGCAAACCACTGTCTTAAGTCAGGCAAAAACAGCCAAGCCTGAACAATTGGAGCATGTATGCCAAAAGAGGTGGATAAAAACCTTGAGGACACAATTATCAGTTGTTCAAGAGCTGTTTTCTGAGGATAAGCTGAATGTTTTCCTAGCACATGAGACCATAAAATAGAAAATACACTGATTAAACATGGAGAAGAGACTATAGAGGAATGTATTCAAATGTAACAGAAGTGATCTTCAGAAACAGCAGAAATGGTCTGGAAAATGCAGGTAATACAGAAAAAGAATATGTTCAGTGTACAACACTGAAACTATGATGTGCTTGCTACACCAAAACATAGATATACATCATTCTAGGCTTAATAAAAAATATTTTAGTCCATGAGACTCCTCAAATTATTGTTTATGTCGTATTCAGAATATACTATGTTCACTGAAGTTATATATTTAGTTTAGGTAGAGCCTTCCTAGGACCAACCAAGGAAAGCCTAGCTCAAAGCAACTTTCTCTCTGATTTTAGGATTTTGGGATCTGATTTTGGGATTTGCTAAAGAAGCCCAAATTTTTCCACCAAGTAGCAATTCTGCATTCTGATCATTTGCTGTCCTGTTGTAGATTCACAGGTTCCTTGGAAGGCATGAGTTTTGTAGGAGCATTTGAGCAGCTGCTGGTAGAAGTCCGGAAATATGCATTTAAGACTGGGCATGAGGGGGAGGATGAAGGACAAAATTAAGCATGGTAAATAAAGGGCATGTCACCTCAATATATAGTAAACCCACTATCAAAAAAGGCAAATAAAAACAGCTTTCTTCATGGGTAAGAAGTGGCACCCAAAGACCAGTCTAACAGTCCAATTATGAAACCTTACATACATTTATGTAGGAACCTTATGTACACATGTGTACTCTGACCCATGAAGAACTGTACTGAAGATGATCTATTGCAGTTGTAGAAGAGATAAAGTAATGCAATGAAAGATGGAGAACATGATAAAAAAATACCATTAGTTCAGTTTTTGCATGCATCATACCATTTCACTATTTTATTTTATTTTCTTTCTTGTAAGAAAAGACCTGATGTTCCCTCTGCTTATAGAGTCATATTTTCAATTGACATGGTCAGATTTTTGTGGGAGAATTGGTGAGACAAAGCTACTGCAAATTGGAAGATAAAAGATAGTAAATATTCGTTATTGCTTGTTATTTGGTAGACACACAAGGAGGATGTTAAAAAGGATGGCTTCTGAATACAAGTATTTTGTTGGGTTTTGGCACAAATGTTCTGGCTGCTGGTTGTTGAAAGATGTTATTCTGCTGCCACTCAGATGGGTCTGCCAATACTAAGGGTCTTTTTGATGAGCTGGAACAAGGCTGTAGTGGTTTGTCTGCCACATGCTGGCTTGTCCTCTTCATGATTTCTAAATTCTCTCTTATTTGGCCCTGATACTATATGTAAGTCTAATGAACTTCCATCCAGATCTCTACAGAGTGTAAGTGGGTCTGACAGCTTTATACTGCTTATGTGGATAAAAAAACTACTAAACATGAAGACAAATTGAAATATTATGAACATAAACAAAGAGTTTGCCAGCTACTAGCTAGAAGAGCTAGTCATGGTTGAGAATTATAATTTAAAACCAGGCGCAGAAAACAAAAGGCTTTTGGAGAAAAGTGTGCAGAAAAATCCTGTATAAAATTAAGGAAGTTTTACCTTTAAGCATGCCAAGAAACTAATTAAAATAGAAATTGCAGGCCAACAGTGGATTGAGTCTGAAAAGAAAGTTAATATGAGAAACTAGGATCACTTTTGAACACTCTATATCACAGGCCAATACCTGGGTCGAATATTGGTTCTAACAAAAGATGGATCTATTTTTCATTTCATAAGTCTGTTAAATGTTGTTTAATAAAACTCCTTTGTAGAAGCAAATTAAGTTAAACCAGTTGAATTTTATAAAAAATAAAAAATTCTGTGACATTTCATTATATTTTTAATGAATTGATAAACAAATGCAAATGGCATCTATAGAAAGATAGAAGATGTAATTGTTTAGAATTTCTTGGTAATTCTTGTAATGCATTCTATATTCTAGTCAGAAGTGGCAGAATTCTTCTGAGCTGTTCACAAAAAAAAAGTGGCGTTGTATGAATATGCATTTTCTGTGTAATGTTCACTCATAAATTCTAAGTTTATAATAGAAAAGTTCTGGACTGTATTGGTGGTGACCAGATTTGATACAAATCTTCTCTTGAATCAAAGGACATTTGAGGCTCCTACTGTTTTCTCAACATCTCCATTTATCTACTTCTCCAAGGGAGGAAACAAGAAAGTGTCATGTAAAAGGTTGTGCTCAAAAGTTTTCTATTTCTAGTCCCAGGAATGAGTGAGTAAAACTGACCTTTTTTATTATCTGGAACTAACAGAATTTCCCTATCTTGTTTTATTAAAAGTTTTTTTGCCATGCTTAGTTTCAATAAAGTGGCTTTCATTTGAGTGAAATTTCATCATCTCACACTGTATCTCCCACACAAATTATTTTGGGTTTCCTACATTCCATAACAGCAGTGATGGGAAGGGCTGACCCTCAAGCCCCTGGGTAAAGGCACACTGCTGAGATGTGAAATATAAATTTCAGGTTCTTGCTCTGCCTTCTCCCAGACAGGAGCTAGACCCACTGTTTCTCACATCTCATAGAAATATTGTACCCACCAGACTTTCAGCTATGTTGGATGTAGTTTGCTCTCAAAATAACATAAAATGACTGGTTTAATGATACACTTTTTTATAGTGTAAAAATAATTATTGCAGAGATGTTTTATAAAGACAACTCTATGTGAAGACTTCTAGCCCCTCACTCAGCTGTTGTCTTGCTGATAGCATCAACATTATGCTTCTGCTGGATAGAGAGGAGATTATTTAGTTCATCTGTCAGAAAATACAAGCAATCCTCCTTCTTTCTTTAGCACTTGTTCTGTGGGGCAAGGAAGAGCAGGACTTGGTCACTTTAAACCACAAATACATAAACGACATGAAATCCAGACATTTGTTCATCATCTATCTGCCTACCCCCTTGCTGTTGAATACCTGGCTAACCCACTTTCCAGTGCTGGGTCACAGCAGTAGCCTCCATGCAGCCATTCAAAGTGCTGTGCAGAGATAAATGTCTGCCAGCATTGCTGTCCACTTGTTGGTTCTACGTGTTCGCTGCCAAGGAGTTTAAAAAAGTGAGCTACCTTCCCTGCCAGTTGCCCTGATTCCATGGCAACCACGCTTTCTACCACTAAGCACCTGTTAGTGTTTTCATTGTAAACTCCTGTTTTCAAGAGTTTAGGGATTGGCATAAATTATTATTGTATCTGAAAAATAAAAGATCTGGATCTTTCTCTTTTCAGCTGCTTAAAAGAAAATAGCAAAGTCCTCCAACATTCAACGCAAAACAAAGCAAAACCAATTAAAATTATTAGAGGTTGCCATGGAAGTCTGAATGGCACTTCAGCTCCAGTTCCCACCCTTCTGATATCTCAAGAAGGGAAAATTAGGTACACGAGTGATTTAGTGACAGGATACAGCAGTTCAGCTGCTGACCTTATTCCTGCTTTTATCTGATGCTGTGGCAGCAGATAAAAATTGCATTTCTAAAATGTAGAAAGCTGTGCACACTGGCACACTGTGCACACTTGAGAGAGGTAATCAAAGTAACAGGTAATGGATAAAGATGGAAGTGGAAAATGAATGATGGAGAAGAAGGTATCACATGTTAGGTAGAAAGGTAGAAAGGCAGAAGAGCTGAACCAGAGGGAAGAGACTATAGATGACTTGGATTGATTGTTGAATTGTTAGCAGTAAGGAAAAAAAACCTGGATATTGTCAGCAGTGACAGATAATGGTGCTAAAAGAGAATCCTGGAACACATTACCAGAATTTCATTTTTGGCCATGATAGTCAGACATTTTCCTTAGGGACACAAGTAATAGGCAAGGAACGATGTTTTAGAGTCAATGAAAGGAAGTTGTGATCAGTAAAGTAGCTTTTACCATCACTGAAGCAAGGCTGTTTTTATTCTTTTCTTCACACTGCAATCCTAAACAAAACGTGATTTTGAGGATAAGAAACTGGAGAAAGGACGCTGTGAAGGCCATACTATCCTGCTAGGTAAATCAAGGAGATTGCTGACTGTTGACTTGAACAGAATAGGAAGGACTAGGAAAACAATAAGCACTTTTGAAAATCAGATTAGTCTAATAAACTGAAGGATTTTATGTCTGAGATTGTGTGGAATGGCTTCTCCGGTCATTTCTACACATCACTACCTCCCCTCATTTCTATCACACAGAATAAACAGATTAAAACCTTATTTATTTGCCTGTGAATAATTCTTTGGCTCAGAAAATGAAGGATGTCCAACCAAATTGAGGCACACTATCTCTCTCTTTATTCTGCTTTTAGGACTTAGGCCAAAGCTGGCATTTTGTCAAGATCAATGTCTCACATGTGCCAGGGATATCTGACCTCTTTAGTCACATATTAACTGTGTTCTATCACTGTCAATCACAAGTCTTCAATTGCAGCATAGCAAGTATAAAGAGAACTGTCTATGTTCATGATAAAACAGCTCTGTGGTGAAAAGAACAAGGCTGTGAGAAGTCTCACATCATGCCTTAGAGGCACACTAAGACCAGAACAGCAGAAATAGTCAGAGGGTTCAGCTTTAACTATGCCAAAAAAGATGGTTCAACAAGAAAAATACCTGACAAGATTGTTCAGCAAGACAAATAAAAACACATAAATACCTGAAGGGAGATGCAAAGATGGACACAGGCTCTTTGTCATGATGCCCAATGGCAGGAAAGATGCAATGGGCACAGCCTGAAAATAGGAGGCTGCCTCTGAATATGAGGAAACTATTTTTTAGGGTGATTAAGCAGTGGCATAGATTTTTGGGGGATATTGTAGAGTCCCCAGGCTGAATATATTCAAAAGCTATCAGAACATGATACTGGTCAACCAGCTGTGAGTGCCCCAGACTGAACCGGCTTTGAACATGATGACCTCCAGAAGTTCCTGTCAACTTCAGCTGATCTGTAGTTCTGTAATGCTGTAACAAAATAATGAGTTGCTTTGTGTTAGGTTTGAAAAGTAGCCTAAAATTCTTATGACAAGATGTTCAGTAGTCCTAAATGGAGAGCTATTGGCAAAATCCCTAAACACTGTAGAGTTTCACAATAACTCTAAGGATGCCAGAAGCCAACCTAAGCTGTGAACAAAAGAAGCATCTCCATCTTCAGGCACTTGTTCCCATCTTCACACCTTCTCTTCCTTGTATGCCCACAAAGCATTCATGCAGTGCTGCAGTTAGGAAGGGCATGGAAATACTATTAGAAAAAGTATTCTTTTGGCAGTTTCCAACACAAAATAAGAGTTCTGAGAAAGTTTTTGACAGGATTAAGGGCAGAAAAATATCTTTCTACTTTCAGTGTGAAGTCATTTCTAAGTCATTCCTCAATTACCTTCAAGAGTTCGGATCAGCTTACAAATCAGTACCTGCCGGCAGCGCTCCATTGTAGCTGTTAATTCATGCTTTCGCATCTGTTACATTAGCATGCCAAAAGAACTTACAACCTCCTTGAAATTTCCTTCAGCATAGTTTGAGCATAATTGAATATTAAGAGATCAAAATTTAATTTTTGTATTTTCTTAACCAAATCTATTCAAATATGCCCTATGCACTAGCCCCCTTGGAGTATTAGGTGTAGAACAAGGTCAGAACTTTTACAACCAAACATTTTTGAGTGACATATAAACAAAGAAAGGTTGGAACCTTTTCTTTCTTTTAAAACATGAAAAGCCCAAATGTTTCTAAGCAATTTAACATCCACTGGGCCATGCTGCCACCTGTCAGTCTAGTAACCCCTTCTCTAAATTTATAAGGACACCCAAAGAATAGTTGAGTTAAAAATATCCTTCATCTAACTATATTTCATTCTAATTAAAATCATGTAGTCTAAACTTTTTTAAAGAGAAAAAAAAAGCCCTTAGAATAAGGGCCTGAATAGACAGCAAGGCTGCCTGTGCTGTCTAGGTGCACATTTATAAGCACTTTCATTATGTGGGGATCAAATCCTTTCATTAAATATTCTCATTTAAAACCAATTTGCATAAATAAGGGCTCATTTCTCAAAGAGCGCACTCATTCAAAGAAAATTAGATTTCACTTGGAAACACACACAACTCCAAATTTCTCATCGTGTTCTCAAGCTGTGTGAAACAGAATGATTTCCCAGTTTCCTATAGCAGTTCTGAAGCATGTTTTTCCCATTCTCTGTTCAATCCAACAAAGCTGCACCAGAGCCTCTCTGAACACACCAGTAGGTGCTTCAACTTCCTGTATCAAAGCAAGACCTTGTCAGGCACCTACCTCTGCCTTGCTTTGATTTCAAAGGAAGGATGCACATTTGCTGTCCAGAGGGAAAATGTGAAATTCTCCAGTCAGGTCCCTCGTGATGAAGCAATCTGGATTTCCAGTTGTTCTGACGCATGTGCTCCATCTCAGTGTGTACATGGACAGTGTCAAGGAAAGCCTACATCTCCATCCAGTTTGAAATCATCATTTTGGAGATGGACAGAGTCCCTCTGTTTCCTTTCTCACTTTCATACATCAGCTTCTGCCCAAACTTCCCAAACTGTGTATTGGAAAATTGCTCCGTTCACCTTCATAAGCCTTCCTAATTGCTCTCCCAGCTTTTTAAAGATGCCTAGGGCTATCAAAGAAGACTTTACCTGGAGTTTTTGGCATCAGGGGAAAATAATAAGTAAATGGTTTGCAAGAATTTATTGTTTACTCATACTTGTTCTATTCAGAATTTTTTAAAGTCCCTAAAGCTTACCCGTCTCTCCTTAGCAGGAGCCAGGTTCTGTCACTCACTCTTTCCAAAACAGTCTCCTCCAAGCTTAATAATGGCCATTACATTCAGGGTAATTCAGAGGCATTCCCTGAGTGCAACAAGGGGCTGAGATGGCATTTTTACATTTGACCACAATGACTGTGTGGATTACAACTCCATGAAGGAGGCCTGGGGAAGTCACAGATTTCCCAGCTGCAACTGCTACTGTATTAAGCAAGGAACCCCATAACCAAATCAGCTTTATAGGCAACATTTAGAGTACCACTTTAACACTTTAGAATGGGTTTTGTTGCATTAGATGAATTTTTCAGGAGTAAGCATCAGCTTCAGACTGATTTCTGGTTAGTTTTAATGTTTGTTTTGCTTTTTGAGCTGAAACCATTCAGCTACTGCTGCAAATATACAAAAGAAACATCACATTTTGATCCATTTTTAAAAGAAGTGGTTGCAACAATTTATTTTGAAGAAGTCCAGGATTTCTGTGATTTGAAAGGCTTCATGTTTGGCAAAGAATTCATTGCAGAAAAATTCACGTAGATTTGGAGAGTTTACAAGCGTCCAGATTAGTATCTGTTTAAGTACAGTACAGAATTTCCAAGTTTTGGCAGCTGAATTCTCTTAAGGTTTCACTTTCACAACACATCCTCTGTCCTTCACTGCCTCCTACGTGCTACTTATAATGACTAAAATATCTGTGTAATGACTATACCATCTCTGTAATGGACATAAATGTATTTTGGGCAATATTTGTGCTGAGATTTTTTCTTAAACCACTTTCTAATTTTGGAAATTAAGTGTTATGAAACTCTGAAACCATGAATAGATAAACTTTTTCTCATGTTGGCATAACTCTTCCCTGCTAACATATCTAGTTTTTCAGTATGTTGGGAAAGTTCCAAAAAATTATCTTCTAGTGCTGATTTCCATTTTATGTTTTGACAAAGCTTAAAATGCACAATATCAAACATATCAAATGGGCTGAATAGCTGATTGACTGGGTGATGGGATTTGTTTGTTTGTTTAAATTTAAAGATACAACATGGCCCAGGCTTATGAAATTTGATGACAAGGGTTCATAGGTTCAGTTATGTTTCTTATTGAGCATGAAATTCATATTAGCAGAAACATGGGAACCTCTACCATCTATTAGGTTTACTTTGTATACTATGATTAAAATATATTCATAAGAAACCAGGAAATAAAAACACTGTGGTATCAGCTATGTAATCTACATAACTACAGTTACAATCCTCTTAAACAATGTTTTCCACTTCATGAGATGTTTGATAAAATCTAAGTATCCAATTATGACATTAAAATTACTTTCTTATCTATATCATGACATATTAGCCATAGTAGCAGTACATGTTATAAACCTAAATCTGATTTAAAATGTTTTATTTGCAGTGATTTTCACTGAGTGCAATTCTTGTCATGCTTTTCCTTAACTAATTTGCTTGCTTCTGTTTACTAACCAAATAATTGTCAGAGTATAATTAACACAGATGTCGCATGAGTTTAGTTTTCAGGTTCAGGTTAAATTTATACTACTGCATATGGAAGTGTCTAATTAGATTTCCATCTGAAATGGTGAAGGAGTTACTACATTTTGAGAAAAATCTTTTTCACAGACTTCTATCTTACTCAGTGGTACTAAAATGTTTTCATCGATTGGCAGTTTCAAAAATAAAACGTTTGTATTAAGCACATCAGTTTACCCATATCAGTGTTGACTGAGACAGGAATGTTTGTAAATTTGACACTAAGCCCCCCAGTAATTCCAAGGTATTCTGAATTCTGTAAGCTAAAGTTTTATATTGGGCCAATAGTTACCAAGATCCTAAATATTCCTACTCTCTGCAGCTCTGAAATCCAAATTTATTTCTTATTCCAGAGATGTAATTTCCAGTTATTTATTTTCCATTTATTCCTTTCTCTTTTGGTGATACTTGCAGACCTGGAAGTACTGAAACATAGGATTCAAATGATTTGGCAACAAGATGGAGTTGTTTGTTAGCAATAACCTTGAAAGATTTATGTATCGGTATACTACAGTGAAAAAACAAGATGTGTACCAAGTGCAACTTTGATATTTTATCAAACCAGTTATGATGAATTAGGCGTGGTTCTAGTGATAACCTTCAACTGTGATATTTTACATTGATTCCAACAAAGTGGATCATGTGGAATAGGGAATGTAAAATGGTGGCAACGTCAGTTAGATAGCTCGTTGCTGTATGAAAAATGTCATTGTGCACATCTTTAACAAGAAATTACTTCAAACAGTGAGAATGAAAGTCATACTGATAAGTTTTGACATAGAATACTAATGAAAGAAAATGTATTTATTGCAGTAGAAAATAAAAAGTTACTGGGTCAGGGCAATTACTAATGCTTTTGCTTAATATAGGTTGATAATGCACCTCTTCCCTCTTCATGCATTTTTCATTATTGAGTAATTCCAATAAATGATTAAAGTGCTGATTAGGTTCTGTAATCCAAATTACTAAATGTGAGCTAAAGAGCCATTCTCAGATCTAGTCTACCAAGCAATGTTTTAATTCTAAATTGCCACTTCAAATTTATAAGCAGAGATATTAAGTATGTCGTTCACATTAATTCTGATTTATAATCTGATATAATAACTAAATGACAGAAATTGATTGTTTTATATACTTTTTTATTGAAGGAAAATTCCACCGTATGTTGCTGAGAGCAACAGACATTGCAATAACATCAGTGCTGAAATTGAGTCTTCAAGCTCTATTGTCTTTCCTTGTCAGCATTTCCCTACAGAATAACAAGTATCAGGTACTTTTACTCAAGCAAAATACACACTGAAATAATAGCATTGTTTTGATTGAAATTCCAAACCAAATAAACTGCCTCTCTATCGCAGTTCTTCAGTAAGTGAATAGCTGGTCTCACACATTTAAGAAAAGGAGATTCTTTATACATGACTAGGAAATTAGTGGAGCAGCTAATTACCTACATCCAAACAAATGTATGACAAGACAGAACTCCTCAACATTGTCTCAGTACTCAAAACCATCAATTTCAAGCCCACATGAACTTTACTACATAGTGAAATCTGTGTATGGAAATCCATCATTACTCTAAAACTGTGCAAAGGGAATATTTCCTTTACTATTTATGATGAGTGGCTTTCAAATGCAACTGTATCTCAGAAATTTAGATCCTCTTTCAAAGCAAACATACAAACCAAGGCAATTTATTGTACAAGTGGCTATGTGTTCTGTTACATCATTCTCCCCCAATATATTTGATTTTTCCTTTTCAGTATGTTTCACTGTAGTTCTGAATGCTTTGTTTGCAATGCTATGATTGCTGTCACTTATCAGTGTGACAATGGTTCTATACTTACCAAGAATGAGCCTCTTAAAAGCAGAATCACAGCTCTTTGTTTTCTTTACTTAAAGTGCAAAATGTTTCAAGAAAGGCTTTCTGGCCAGTTAGATCAGGTGCACCATCTGGATTTTTCTTGTGAAAATTTCTGTCTGGAGCCCTCAGCGTATCTCTGGACACCGTAGTCATATAAGTAAATGTTATTTAAAGCATTGTACCAAGAATCTCTGTGTACGTGGTGTTGAGCCATAGAAGCAGGGTACGTTTGTCACAACTTTTTTTGCTAAATTTCTAGACTTCTAGCAAGTAAACATGAAAAGGCAATTGTATTTTAACTGTTTTTCTCAACAAGCAGGTCTTCTTTGGTGACAAAACATCCCCTTTTTAGTAGCACAAGGTACTTACCTTACTACACTATTATTCTGTGGTCAGAAATTTTTGTTGAGAAGAAATGAAACATGGAAGAGAAATAGGAATATTTATAATGCCTAAATTTGTATGGTGCCATTACTGTCCATGAAAACCACCAATAAAGAACTGATTTGTGCTCTCACTGACTCCCATAAAGTATCTATAACAGGTAATGTACATCTGTTAAACCTTTCCCAAAGAAATGCAAGATTTTTCGCGAGATTCTTCAAGAAAAAGGCACCCAAAATTTCAAAATTTTTGATTCCTGGAAGTGTTGCCTTGCACCTTCTGTGTGTACTGAGCACCTACATTTCTGCCTCCATGCCACTTGTTTTATACAGTTTTATTGACTTGTTCCCATTCACAGAGGTGTTACAATTTCCCTATTTTGTAAAGAGCTGTTGCAGTGCAGCAATAGAAATGGGAAAAAAACATCTATCATGCCTGTGTTTTTTTTTTCCTTGATACCAATTAATTAGAATCAAAGAGTGCAGAAGAAATGTTTAGAACTGAAGATAAGAAAATTATCTCATTGGTGAAAAGCTGAATCTTTTGGTTAGTAGTTTCTAATTTACACTGCAGCAGATGGATGGTGTTGAAGGTCACAATTACTGTGTGAGGCCAGCTTTTCTGTAGAGTTTGAACTCCATGTAGATAACACTCATTGATAGAGAATGCTTGTAGTGAAAAACCTTTTGTTCTTTTTTTAAATCTCTATTTCATATTGGTAAATTACAGCTCTGTGATGAAACAAAATCAGATTTCTGGCTATCCTCCATTTCATTCTTCATATTGATTCTGGAGCTATCTAATTAGACTGAAGAATTTTGTAAATATCAAAGCAAAAGGGGTTTGTTACTTACTGAATTGTAAGAAAACTGTGAACTGAGAAATTTTTAGACATTCAGCTTAATAAAATTAAAAACTGAATGCAATTTCATATTTAACTAATAGATGAAAAACATTTTCTTTCAAGGCAAGAAAAAGCCAGGTCAATTAACTTTTAAAATAGAGCAAGACAAAATTTTCAGAAATGCTCAACTCACTAAAGTGTCAAGCACAAAATTTGGTTAAAATCACTGAAATCAGTGCCTGCTGCAGAGGGGCCCTTTAGCAAAAATTGTGGGTGTATGTTTTCACAGAATCATCAACTGGAAACAACTGCTGTTTCACGATCTTTCTGAAAACTAAATTGTAAGTTAGAATACTCCACATTCAGCAAGAGATTAACTGCTTTGTATACTGTGGGATAAAAGCATGCAGATGTATATGCACTTAATGAAAAAATATACAGATAAACCTTCTTTCTGCTAATTTTTCTATGTAGCTGTATTTTATGTAGCTGAAATACTTAAAAAAAACAAAATTGCTGCAGTCTTTCCAGTCTAACTTGGGCTATGAAGATGACTGAAAGTATTTCTGTCTGAAGAATACTCTATATATATATATATTTTTTTTATAAGGAAGTAGGTTAATTTTCTAGCAAATATGTCTGTATATGGTGGTCCATGTCCCATTACTGAGCTTGAAATTAAATTGCCTCCTGAATATTCATGTCTTTTTATTACTACCTGTCTACATCTGATTATCTTTTTTAAGCTAACTACTCTCTTGAAGTCCAGAAAACTCTAGAGCTATGCTACTGATAGAGACAAAATAATTAATTCTGGGACCCTTTCAACAAGGCAGGTCAATCAGCTGAAAAGTAGACTTTGAGAACAAGTGCAAATATATAGAGAGTGCTGCAACTGAACCCTCACCAACATTTGGAAAAAAAAAAAAAAAAAACCTGCAATAATTGCTGCATGCTTTTTTTATCTAACATGGACACTTAAAAAGACTGACGTTTGATTCTCTGAAAAATCCTTTTATTTCCTAGGCATTGACTTTGATCAAGACAGTATAAAACAAGCTCATTTTTTTTCAACAATCTGTTATTTTTTAGTGCATTGCTAAGTTTTTTGCAAGAGTGTCATATATTTGCAGATGTCACCAAGCTGCAGTGAGGCAGAGAATTTGGCACTGTGAGGAATGATTCTCAGCCACTTGTCTCACATCTTAAATGTATGGAAAGGGGACAGGTACATGTGTGTTTAAGAAGATGGAGCTGGTCATTGACACATATACACATGATTAAAATAGTGAAGGCAAAGACAGAAATACACGCTCCATTCCTAGTGACAGCTAAGTATGACACATTTGATATGTCACCATCAGATTCAATGGGACCTGTGTTAGTGTGTAATACCCAATCACCTGGGAGATGTTATTATGTCTCATCTGTTCAGAACTACCTGTGAATAACTATCTTCTTCCTAGTTTGTTTTCCTCACTATCTGTGCCCTCTGCAAGTCTTGTCTGAGCAGCCTTCAGCTTCCTCCTTGGCTTCCTCCCACGTGTGTGTCCCATAGCATTGCAGAAATGGCCTCCCTGCTGCTTCTCTGCTTGAGCCCTGCACACCAACTCAGGATACTTCAAGAGTTAACCCTGAGCATGCCACCGTGGCTCATCCAGCTCCTGCTTAGAGACAACATGTTTGCATTAGAGATTCCTTTCTTACACCATAGTTTTTTGCTTTTATAACATCATTAGCAGTGTCAACCATGTTCTGCTAAAAACTGATTCCATTTTTCTTCATATGATGAAATGAAGTAGTTAGTAATGGTATAATTACAATAAATAAAAAGCCTTTTTTCATTTATGTGAGTAGCAGTTTAACTTTTAATTTTTGTTGTCCACATTAGTGCTTTTTTCCATTTCTTTGTGATTAGCTGATCCATGGGATATTTGAAGTATAAATTGTGCCAAAGCTAAAATATATCTGTTTTAGGGTACACGGTGACATTTTAAGGAAAGAAGCTTAACTCATCTGTGCAATTTGTGTAACTGCATGTGCATGCATTTTCTAAAGATTAGTGCAAATTACCAATGATGTGTAATCATTTAAGGAGCAAGTATTAGGAGCTAATACTGGATTTGTGTTTATAACTGTGATAGTGGCCTAGACAGCTTGCAAATTTGATCAGAAAAAAAAAAAATGTAGGCATAGTTGACATCTGCTCTTCAACTATGAGAATTTTATTCAGATACATTGCTCAAAAAAATACAAAAAAAAAAAGAAAAAAAAAGAAAAGAAAAGAAAAAGAAAAAAAAAAAAAAAAAAAAAAAAAAAAAAAAAGAAAAAAAAAGAAAAAAATTACTGCAACAGAACCCAGACTGGAACACTGCAATTGGCAAAATTTTATACATATCCATGTTAATAAAATATGTCACATATTTGTGGTGAATGTGAATTCACAAATAAGTTTTTAAAAACTGAACTTCCTCATTATGAATATTGGATATAAAAATTAGATTTCAGGCTGGGATCTGGGAGATATATTCCCTGACTGTGTGAGACCATAGTATGCACTGGATTTTCACCCAAAGATTTGTGAGCATATACAGGTCTGTCAGCCAGAGTATAACTGAGGCAGGTCACTTTATCCAGGCAATCAGGGAGTGACAGGGACAACAACTTACATTGTTAAGTATTTCTGTCTCACCATAAACAGAGAACCATATGAGGCACCTTTCTGTTTGATGCTATACCACATCAATATGTTGTGGAAGTAGTAAAATCTTATATATCCTGTGCCATATACAGTTTTGCAAACAGTTTCCAAGTCTTTCTTCATGGAAAATTCTGAGATGGTTAATATGACCCTCGGGCAGTAAATTCCACAGTTACCTACATAATTATAGGAACTCACTTTGTCAGGTGCTTTTTATAAAATGAGCTATAAAACAAGCCACATAATCAATACATGGATTTAACACATTCAGATATGGACTTTGCAAGAAAAAAAACACCACCACCAAACTGTCATATATTTACATTTGTTGCTGACAGGTTTCTGCACAATCAAAATCCTAATGCAAGAACAGAACTGTTCCATAATGCTCTTTGCATTCTTTTAGTGCTACTGGGAGTGCAAGGAACAATGTTCTCAGGAGCTTTGTTTCTCTGTGATGCCTGTCATGTTCCAGAACCCTGTATCCTGGCACAGAAAAGCAGCCAAGGCATATAAATGCCATGTAGCTGCTTAGAACCCTGCTTCTCCAAGCATTGGCCTGGGATGAGTGAGAACAGTGCTATCAAAGATTACTCAAACCAAGTAGAAAAGGGAGTGAGTTGGATTTAATACAGCACAGCCTTTCAGAAAGATTGGACTTCCCTACTCCCACCTGCACTATAATGAACCATCCTTCCAAAAAGGGAAATCCTTTTAAAATGAGTACTACTCTGGTCACGTATTTTTTCTATTTTTTTCCTATTTACAGCTTAACCTCTATTTATTTCCTTTTTTTCTTTTCTCCCCTCCCAGATTCAGAGTAAATATCAAGCATAAGTGAGTAAACTGTTTCTTCTTTTAGCATATTTTAAGCAGGCTGGAGCCTAAGGGGGATTACAGAGTTAAAAAGCAATTAAGAGCAGGGGAAAACAGAAAAATTATGTAGTAATAGATGAGGAAGAAAGAATAGAGATTTGAACAGAGACAGAGGGGCAATGAAGCAGTGAGATATAAGAAGGCTGTTCCAGATGGCAGAAGCAGCAGTTGGGAAGGCTCTGGCACCAACAGTGGCAAGATTGCGGGCAGGGACAGTGAAGAACCAGGCACTCCACAGAGAGAGGAGGGAGAGAGAAATACAAGGTCAGGGAAGCAGTCTGGCTCAGCTGCATGGAAAATTTTAAAGCTCAGGCTGATGATACTCTGTCACTGAGTCTTGTGCTGCTGATATACACCTCTGCAGAACTGTATTAAATGGCAACTGCAAGGTACTAATCATTCACCACTATGGTCAGCAACCTGCACTGGTCAGTAGATGATGGGCAGGGCAGCAGTCATTCAAACCTCAGAGATGCTGTTGGAGAGGGTCCTTGAGGAAGCGATCTGCTCCTTATGTTTGTGAGTGGAATGGAACAAAATATCTAGATTTAAGAGGTTTACTGAGATTTTTGAAGATAGCAATTGCCTTTTCAGCTTTGAAATTTGCTCTGATATAAACCAATTCCACAAGAACACCATTGTGTTACACAGGTGATGGGACCATACCCTCTGGTAATGCCTGGTAAGGTTATTTCCTTTTAATTGATGTAAAAAATACCATGTCTTCACTTTAAAAGAAAGCCCTTTTTAGTTGTTTTTCTATAGCTCAGGCAAGTGTAAAAGGCTTTTCAAATGTGCACGCAAGAAGTTTCCTTATGTGAATTAAACAAGTGGTATATTGTGCACAAACTCTGGAAAAAATCTCTCTGAAATGTCTGTGGAGGATTTTATGACGATAGTTCATTATCTGCAGCACATTTTTGCATATATTAATCTGCAGCCTCTGACTGCTTCACTCATGGCTCTTGCCAGAATAGCACCAGAGACCTTTCAATGGAATGTGGGGTCATGCTCTGCTGGGATCTTCATTTCACCATTGCTGACTTGGGAAGCCATGAATCTGGATCTGGGAACCCAGCACATACAAACATCACCATTATGAGCTATCCCCTCTTAGCTGAAATAAAGAAGCTTTGAGTGTGCTGGTCAAATGCCAAGACCACAAATGTGGTGAGGTTCTGTCCTGTGCCGTAAGCCCTGTGTGGCAGATGTCAGGTAGGGATGTGTGCAAGCAGATGGATGGATCCTTCTGTCTCCTGACAGGACAGACTTGGGACTGAGACCTAGCCTCAAGTGCTAAAGCCTCAAAGTGTTTAAAGTTAACATCAGAACGCAGTCAGTGCTATACTAGTTGGACCACTATGTTCATAGATTGTACTGTCCTCTTCATCTGACAGTGCCTAATAGATGGCTCAGAAAATGCAGTTTGCAGTTAAACAGCTGGGAAATAAGTCAGCAAGAAGAAAAATTCCTAAATTCCTTTTCAATTTGGGCATTTTGCTTGGTATCTGAGACTCCTGATTTTTTGGAGGAAGTGCCCTACAACACTCCAGATGCTGCAAGCTTTCCCCTTGATTTAAACAAGAGTTGGAGCAAGTGATTAATCTTTTTCGTCACATTTTGAAATACTCTTGTTTGCACATCTGTCTAATCATATTGCATAAAATGCTTAAGAACACAGAAAACAGAGGGAAGGAAAGGTTGGATATATTGATTGGGTACTTAATTACATTTAACTGTTGAGAAACTATTTCTCATAAGGTAAGTTTTTGCATGCGGTATTTTTAGTGTGCTCTTAGGGAAGATCCAAGTTGACCTGGACTCTGGAAAGTGGCTGTCACTTACTCAAACAGCAGTTTGACATTTTATCACAACTAGGAGGCATCCAAAAGTTTCAGTCTGATTTGTGATGTCAATTCTGGCTTTTACAATAAGAAAGATCATTAAAGAGAGAGAACACTGTCCTGTGCTTATGTATCCCATATGTAGACACAAACACGTTATTAGTGATATACTAAGGAGCAGGGGAAGCTATTATCTGGTGCCTCATAATTTTCTTTTGGTTTAAACTACAGTTTGGTATAACTGTAACATGAATTTGCATTTATATGTGTATGGAATAGGAAATTTTATAACGTATGAGGACCAAATCTTTTCTTGAAGGTGACTGATGTAGTTCAATTGTCAGATCCTGATGATGAGTTTGGGTATTCATGCCCACAAGTATTGGCTTTACTCTTTCACTTCACTAGTCCAAAATCGTCTTACCCTTCTTCATATGAAAACTGTAGGATAAATGGTGTCAGATTTTCCCTTGTCTCCCAGAGAATCAATTAAGCAGCATAGTGCATCACCCAGCACAAGACATGGCCAGTAATGACTACTGTGCACCATTCATTTAATATTTTTATTCAATTCCCTTTGCCACTGTAATTTAATTAATTTCACCCCATCTTATTAATCTTCAGATAACATCTTGATATGGACTAGAGTACAGCTTTATCATGTTCATTGGATTTGTTCTAAGTGCCTCTTTGTGAACAGTTTTTTGTCTTTTCCCTCCCTGGAAGTTTATGTGAATAGATGTTTAGTTGTCTGAATTCACAATTACTAATGTCACATCTATAATATTAGCTTGTGAAAAAAATGCATTCATGCTTCTTTAAAATATGATGCTAAGTCTACTCTTGCTCTTTTCTCTCATTTTGAATGTGACTTAGTTGCCCAGGGTGCTGTACCACTGGCTTCAGACAGTAATTCAGTGCCTGCATGGCTTGAGAGGGTTTGGAGAACTGCTGTTGTCTAACAGTGCTCTCTACTGGTGAAGAGTAGAAAAAACATTTCATTTTTGTGCTTTTCTACATGTTCTTAATTTCTCTCAGAACCTGTGAAATTGAACTAAAATAAGTATTTTAAATATTGTGAAAAAGTAACAATTTCAAGCTGATTCATACAACTTTTTGATTTGCTTTCAAATTATATATGACTGGTTTATCTGTATCTTATGCTTGTGCAATAGTCACAGTAATATATCAACATATTTAGATATTTCTAAGCAGGACCTGGGTACTTGGGAAGAACAGAATTCCCACAGTCTGTTTTTCCTAAATGCTTGCAGCTTTCTAGCCAACATTTTCCCATCATTTAAAAGTTTACAGCAGAGATAAATCAAATATTAGCATGCTCACTTTGCAGAGAAATCTACCACAACATACACAAAAAATTACATCTGCTGAAAGCTGTGAAAGTGACTCCATTAGTTTTCCAAATCCTAGTGTATTTCAGCTATGTGAAGTATTCAAGATTAGGCACAGCATTTGGCTTTAAGCAATCTCATGAATTTAATATGAAGTCAAATTGGAAGAACTGTTGCCATAAAATATTGTTTGGGCCTTTTATTATATAAAAGGATCTTGTAAGAAGTTTGAGAAAGACTTAACCAAGGCCTGTAGTGACAGGAAAAGGGGTGATGGTCTTAACCTGAATGATACCAGATTTAGATTGCACATAAAATAGGAAATTGTTTACAAAGAAGGTGGTGAGACAGTGGAACAGATTGCCCATGGAAGTTATGGATTCCCCGTCACTGGTCAGGTTGGACGGGCCTTTGAGAAACAAGGCCTAGTGAAAAATCACTAGGTCTAGAGAAAGAGGGGCTAGGTGATGTTTAGAGATCCCTTTCAACCCAAATTTTTCTGTCATTCTATGAACAGGGAGAAAGAGACAGAGGCAAAAAGTGGGGCATCCAATATAAATACATGAAATCGCTGGTTTTGGGTCTATTAATAAAAGAGACACAAGAGACTCCAAGTCACGCTGGCTCAGATGCCCAGCATTCAGAGGCTTACTGCATCATCAAACCCAAACTGGTAACTATTACTGGGAGGGAGGGTGGAAGGAAGGGAGGGAGATGTGCCAGCCAGTCCAGTGTTCCACAAAGCCACTGGAGGTCCCTCTGGTTTTGTATGCATTCTCCCTGTTGCATTAATAGTGTGCAGGGCTTCTCTTTCCTGGGGATGTTATTGTTACTGCTTTTTGTTGCTTTTATGTCAGAAAGATACTGTGTGTCTGCCCATTGCATACTAAACTTGCTTAGCCATTTTCTGAAAGCCTTTAAGCCATCTTCTGTAAGGTTATATGTAAATCAATTGGCAACATGGGGCCACAGCAGTAACAATAATATTCAATCATATTTCTCCAGTTGCTGGTCCTTTTAATGTCTGATTATGAAACAACATAATAATAACTTCATAGTCTTCGTCTAACTACACTGAAATTGAGTGTGAAGACAAAAAGCAACACAGCACAAGCCCTGCCCTATTTGCAGTACCAATGCTGTCTGACTGTGTTTCATAAGTATTCCTTTGCATTGATTTTTGTAGTTTTAATTTATTTCTCTATTGAAGTCAATATAGAAAAAAGAACAGCTGGATCATAACCTCTTTCCTTGAGTAAACTACAATCACAACAATACAGAGACTTCTCCTCCCTCCTCTTTTCATTTCTGCCAATGAATTTAGTCTCAAGCACACAAATTCCTTGGTCCATTTGGAATTCATGTGACATTTTGCATGAAAAACAGTGTGAAATGCTGTTTTCTCTACTCCTGTGCTATAAATTATTCATCTTTTTGATTTATCAGACAGCTTTTTCTTGTAGATAAGAAGTCACCTCTCATTTGCTCCACAGATCACATAGCCTAAACAATAGAAAATGGCTTGAACCCAGCAGAAAAAAAGGAGACCTGAGTATCTGTAGTTTGTGTTAGGATTATTAAAAGAAAATGCTATGGCTCCAAACCTGCTTACCTTTGAATGAAGTTGTTTATGCATGAACTAGGTTATCCAGAGTGCAATAAAAATGCAGGTGGTACAAAAGTAGATGTCCAGTTTTGAAGGGTTGCAAAGGGAGTTATAGAAATTACTGGGGGAATACCTGGGTCTGAGCCTTATAAAGGGATCTAGAAGTAAGTATAAGATAAAAAATGACAGGAGAGCATTATTAATTCTTGGCAGATTTTCTTTTGAAGTTTCAAAAGATTTTTTTTGTTGTTTTATTTTTGTAGGACATTCTGTATAATATGAAGTGGTGACCTTGCTAAAAGAATCACACAAGTGACTGGGGATCTGTGGTGGAAGGATTGTCATGGTTGAACACTCAGTTCTGCCTCAGACAGTCTCTCGGTCACGCATTGCTTTCCCTGTTCCTCCACTCTTTCCCACATTTCTACTGTCAGTTTCTGTCTGAGGCATGGCACAGGGCCAGCTGCACTGTTAGCCTAAAGCAATACCATCATGTTTCAGGTTTTGCATTTCTTGAGATTTGAAACAAATACTAAATTATTACATGCATGGAGAATTCTGACAGCTTCTGACAGATGTTTTGGTGTTTCTCTTCATAATCCAGTTAATGCAACATTTCCTGCTGGCCTTCAGTTTCTTATCCAGCAGTGTCTATGACAGCAAGCCAAAGTGGCCCCTGTTCCCTGGCCTTGGTGGCAATCAGAAATTCTTCAGGAAGCTAAATTCTCTCGCCCCACTCAGAATAATTTGGCCTTATTCATACAATTGTGAATGATACCCGGGTTTGGCAATCCCCAGAGTAAATTTTGCATTGACAGGGAAGGTGTTAACAGGCGTAAGTCAAAACTGGATTGTTGTTGACCTATATTAACACTATGCTTTGATGATGTTTAGCTTACTGACAGATGTACACCAGTGGTTCCAGCAAACAGAAGCCCAAAGGTTTCATCATCTGGAGAAATATATTTTGTATGCTGTGAAACTGAGGCTGGTTTGCTAAGGAAATACATGGAAATAACATCACATGTACAAAACCATAGAGGCTGTGTGCTTTCTCCACAGTTTTCACTGAATATTTATGATATGTCGATAATATGAAGAGAGTAATATGCCCTTGAATTGCTCCATTTTTTCTCTCAACTCAAAAGCTGCTGCTGCTGCTGTTGCATTTTATAGTAGTATCACAGAATCACAGAAACATAGAATGGCTTGTTTACAAGCAGCCTTAAAGGTCATCACGTCCCAACCCTGCTCCACTGGGCAGGGGCATCTTTCACTAGACTAGGTTACTCAAAGCTCCATCCAACCTGGATTTGAACACTTCCAGTGATGGGACCTCTATGGCTTCTCTGGGCAACCTGTTCCACCCTCACAGTTCCAGTGTCTCACCACCCTCACCCTCACATTTTTACTTCTATCTAATATAGATTTACCCTCTTTCAATTTATTTTCCTTTGTTCTATCAATACATCCCCTTGTTAAAAGTCCCTCTGCAGCTCTCTTGTAGGTACTGAAAGACTGCAATAAGTTCACCCCAGATATTTCTCTTCTCCAGGTTGAACAATCCCAATTCTCTCAGCCTTTCCTCATAGAAGAGGTGCTCCAGTCTTCTGATCATCTTCATGGCCTTCCTTCATACTCATTCCTACAAGTCCTAGTAGATTTTGCTGTCTATGGCTTGATGAGAGGCTGTGGTTTCTGTCACTCGAAACAGCAAAGGACCCTCAAGCTTCTGTCAATTTCCATAACAATTTTTCCTTTTGAGCACAGAAAAAATAAAACTTCATGGAACCTGCTTTAGGAGACCACTCAAAAGTGAAAAACTACATAGTTCAAGGTGCTGGTGACACAGCTAAGCAAAATATTTTTAATCTGAAAAAAGAATACATATTTCTATTCCTTTCCAACAGTTGCTTTATTCATATTTGTGAATTACTGAGGCATTTAAATCTCTCTTCCATTTTTAAAAAACACCAAATCTGTTTGTTGTGTCATTCAGTGGAGGAGGGATATGTCATCATGTATGCATCACATGGACAGGTTAATGACCTCCAAGAAAAGACACAGGCAAGAAATCAGATGCAGCACTTTTGATCACTGGCAATGACTAGCTATCCAACATTGGCATGTGAAGAAGTGAGTTTGTCCAAGAATTTTACGTATTTTTCTCATTTTTTACACACAAACAGTGAAATCAAGAACCTGTGAGACAAAAGCTTGTCATTTAAAGTTCTTATTGCACTTTCTTTTTTTCCCCATGGGCATTACATGGGGCTTACACAGGCAAACTTCACAGTGGGCAGTGGGTTTAGTATGAGTTCCCAGGTTTAACTGAACTTGCAAAATGCATACACAGGAGAGAGATATTAATTCAGTATAGACAACAGTGCAATCAGGTCTTTTGTATCAATACTAACTTTTTCTCACTGAAAGAGTTGTGTAACATCATAGGTAGAAGTATTTGCACAGCTGCCTTCAGATATACCATTTTTAATCCTCTTTCTCATTACTTATAATTGCTAAATTTTAATTCTTCAAGGCGGACATTTTCCATGCCATGTGTTTGCCTGAGGATACATTTTTAATTGATCTTGAAAGTAGATTAAAGCAGATTCTTGGCTTTAAAAACTTGGCTATTTTTCAGCATTAATCACAAGCAAAATATGTTTTGCTCACATTAAGATGCCTGAAGTTCCAGCACCTCTTCATTTGAGCTGCTGACTCAGAAAGCCTTGCAATGGAATCTACTCAGAGATGCATTATTTTCTGCAAAATATTATCTGCAAACTTACCACAAAATCAGCAGCCCAGGAGTTATATTTTTATAAGATTTTGTCTACTAAATAAGTTATATGTTATGTCTCTGGGAGGTTAACATGACTAAGCTTTTTCTTTAGTGTTTCCTGTCTGGAGACAAGGAGAGCTGATCAGAGATATTCTAATCTGTGAATCTCTACAGCTCCCAGGAGTAACAAGAATTCACAAAGATGGCTGACTCTCTTGTTCTCTAAATAACAGCCTTAGTGAAAGGCACCGGAATAAGATCATGAGGCTGTTATAAAGATACCGGGCAAGAAATATCAGAAAGGTAGAAGCAAGGAAGAACATAGACATATAAAATTGGACAGTGGCAGAATGATAAAAAGTAGTGATAAGAGTAAAGATATCAAGCCCTTGGGATGTGCTGAAGAGAGTAGCCCATGCATTGAATGCAATTAGGTAACCAACTTACAATTCTACCAGGTTATTACCTCACCCATTTTTTTACCTGCTGAAATGAAGTCTTACACAACAAGCAGTGTACAAAGCAGTGAAAATATTTCATATGTCTATGTTAACAGGCTAAAATAAACTCATCCGTGAAAGCTTAATTCTACATTTGCTAAATCCACACAGCTTATTCCTTAATGTGGTTTTAAACACAGAGATATTGTTTTGGGAGTTAAAGACTCACAAAGTTCAGACAGAATTGCAAGGATGTTAATGGTTTGTAGACACCTAGTTAAACCTAGTTAACGTGGAAATACAAGAAATATTTGCAGAGCATGCTGTGCTAGTTTGTAGCAGTTGGGCACTATGGCAGTTTCCATAGAGTTCCTAGATCCTAAAAAGTATTTTAAACAGCTGAATCCATCCCAGCTCTTAACCTTTTGAATGGCCATGGAAATAGACCGTTCAGAGACTGATGAGGGGCAGCAAAGTTTAAATGTCATAATCAGTGAGTGTATCAATATGGCTGGGGTTTCACATTCTGTGTTATATAGACCAAAAAGTTTATAGCGTCGCTTCGTTTATTTTCTTAGTGCACCATGTATTCAAAAGCAGAGCTGCACGTAGCAGCTGGGTCTGCTAGTTCCAGCTGGTGATACTGTGAGCAGACAAAGGAGAATCAAAATTGTAGCACCAAGTCTGAACAACACTGCATGCTAGGTTGCTGAGGCAGGAACATAGAACTGATTGCCACTGTATTTCGGTATCTCAGCTTTTCCTCTCCACATGTTCCTTCTCTGAGTGACAGGGAAAAATGTTTAGTGCAGTGTTTGGTTTCTCTTACTGAGACTGGAAAAGAGGGACAATTTGAGAAAAGAAACAGCCATTGGACTGATTTTTGAAAGGTATGGGTAATTGAACAGGTTTGAGGCAGTTACTAGAAATAAATGTTTTAAAAATTGAGTCGAAATTCACCTACACAAAATACTTTAGTGCTGCTTATAGAAGAAGAATGTTTGTTGATTATCTTTCTTTTATCTATCCAGCTGTTAGCATCTTGACATTGTTACTTTAGCAGAACAAAGAAATTATTCCCTTGGATTTCTGAGGCATTGATATTTCTCTTATTAGTGAAAGCCATGTGGAATTAGTAAGACTCATCAAAGTTTTTGAAAGAGAAAAAGATTGGCATCAGCATAATTTCTTTACTTACTCAGAAAAAACTACATTTAAAATGAAAATATATTGTTTCATTTAAAGCACATAGATATTTTATTTTTGTATCATAAGAAATATATTGAGAAATCTTAAAAAGTACTCATATGTTTTGCAAGGAATTCAGCAGGAATCATTATTGTGTGTAAAATAAAAACACAAAAATAAATCTTCCATGTATATCTGTACCTCACAGCTAAGGCTTTTCAATTACAACCAAAGCTATTAAGTCAAACAATTCAATAGACGTGTCCTGGAATCTCTCTGATCTTTTTTCAACATGACCTATTATTTGTATCACCTAATCCCACATTAATATTTTAATACACTTTGTATGTTAGTGTAAAGTCAGCATGTTAGTGTAAAGTCAGCAGCAGGGTCCAATCCAGGGGTTTACGGGATTTTTCCTCTTTATTGCTGTGCTTTTACTTCCTATTTGAAAAATAATCCCTATTTTAAAAATGCTAGACACATTTTTCCATAGTACCTTAGTTCAGAATTACCTAATGCTACTGAGTGACATTATTGACCCGGGACCCCAGCCTGTCAGTCTCAGGTGACTGCTGGTGAAGATTTCCCTATGGCTGAGGTCTACAGAGGTACATAGATTAGAACAGATGTTGCAAGGTGCAGAATGTATTAAGCTCTGCTTCCCAAGCCCATCAGGGACACCATGAGACCAAAACATAAAGCAGGATGGCTCTAGAGTTGCATAATATACACCAGGAGTCAACACAGGTCAATGGACAGCACACAGTGCAAAGAGCACAACTGTGCTTTTAAGGGCCTTTGTTCCCCTTCTTTATGTCCACTCTAACTATAAAAGCAGCAGTTGAGCAAAGGCTCGATTTTATGCAGCCATATAACATCCAGAAGAATAAATGCCCTTGTTCTGCCCTTTTAACACCCATGAAGAATTCATTTCATTAAGTCTACCAGACATTATTTGGTGTAAAATGAAAGATCTGTTTAGGTCTGATCAGAAAAATGTTAGCAACATATTTTTGGAAGAAAAAGACTGTTATTGTTGTACCATGACTACACATAATTTTTAAGTAAAATTTCTGTCTTACAAAATTAAATACATACAAAATAGAGTACCTATTATTTAAGAAAACCATAAGAGAAATAATATTTCATTATATACTTTTTTATTTCCTGTTTTCTTTGTTCTCAAATAGTCATGCTTTCCAGTGCAACAGAAGAAGTTCGCTCTTTGACATTAAAAAGAAGAATGAATATTTTGCCTACCCAGCATGACAGTCTTCCTAAGATAAGGTAGATATTCTAAGAGCAGATATTCAATATTTCAGAAAATCAATCCTTTTAAGACATTAAGCAGCATCTCAAAACTCTGAGGTCTCTGCAAAACATCCAAAGACAAATGAGTGTCTTCAGAAAGATAAATGAGGCTGCAAATGATTTCAGAGATTTTTCTAAATCGGAATTATATTTATTACTGTTTGAAGAAAGAACGTCCATATGCAGTGAATTCTTGATTTCCTGGTAAATTAGAATCATATAGCCATGGGATATTCTGAGCTGTAAGGTACCCACAAGAATCACCAACTTCAACTCTTGACTCCACAAAGGGCAACCTAGAGATTAAATGATATGCCTAAGAGCATTTTCCAAACACTTACTGAAGACCAGCAAGCTTAAGGCTTAGGACCACTTTTTCCAGTGCTTAAACACCCTCTCAGTGAAGAACTTTTTCCTAATATCCAGTCTGAACCCCTGACATAACTCTAATCCATTCCCTGATATCGGCAGACATCAGAAAGAAGAGATCATAAAATCATAGGATCGTCGAAAGCTTTGAGTTGAAAGGGGCCATTAAAGGTCATCTGGTCCAATCCCCCTGCAATGAGCAGGGACATCTTCAGTGAGATCAGGTTGTTCAGAGCCTCACCCAACCTGACCTTGAATGTTTCCAGGGATGGGTCATCTTCCGCCTCTCTGGGCAACATGTTCCATTGTTTCAACGCTCTCATAATAAAAAAAAATTCCTTCCTTGTATCTAGTCTAAATCTACCCTGTTTTAGTTTAAAACTATTACCCTTTGACTAGTGTGATAGGCCCTACTAAAATGTCTGACCCAATCTTTCTCCTAAGTGCCCTTTAAGTATTGAAAGGCCACAATCAGGTCACACTGGAGCTTTTTCTTCTCCAGGCTGAGCAACCTCAACTCTCTTAGTCACAAGAGGGGCGCTCCAGCCCTCTGATAACCTTTGAGGCCCTCCTCTGGACTCACCACTGATTCCAGGTCCTTCTTATGTTGGGGGCCCAGAGCTGGATGCAGCAGCACTCCAGGTGGGGTCTCATGAGAGAGGAGTAGAGGTGGAGAATAACTCCCCCAACCTTCTGGTCATACTTCTTTCTGTACAGCTCAGGATGCTGTTGGCTTTCTGGTCTGCAAGGGCACATTGCCAACTCACGGTCAATCTTTCATCCACCAGTACCTCCAGCATCTCCCTCTGCTCTCCCCCTCATGCAGTAGCTGTAGACAGCAATGAGATCCCCTCTCAGCCTCCTCTTTCCTAAGCTGAACAAACCAAGTATCCTCAGACACTCCTACTAAGTCCTGTCCTCTAGTTCTTTAAATATTTTTCAAGCTTTCTTTCGGACGTATTCTAATTTTTCTCTATCTTTCTTTTATTGTGGAAGCCTAAACAGCAAACAGGTGAGGCTGCACCAACAACGAGCACAGTAGGCTAATGAATCCTTTTGATCTGTGATCAAAATGCTTACAGCACCCTACACAAGTGTTGGCTCTTTTAGCTGCCAGGTCAAATTGCTGAAACATATTAAACTTAACTTCAACCAAAACCCCCAGATCCCTGTCAGCAGGGCTGCATTGCACCCTCATGGCCCCCAGTCTATATGTACACCCACCAGATTACACTGCTTCAGACACAGAATCGAGCATTTGTCCTTGTTAAATTTCACACGGTTGGTGATTGCCCCGTGCTCTAATCTATCAAGATCTAACTGTAAAGCCTCTCTAATCTGTCAAGATCTATCTTAAAGCCTCTCTAGCCTCTAGGGAATAAATAGGTCCTCCTAATTTAGTATCACCAGGAAATTTGCTGAGTGTACACTCAACTCCTTTCTCCAGGTCACTGATAAAAACATTGAAGAGAACGAAATCTCAAACTGAGCCCTGGTGAACGAGCACCACAAGTGACTGGACACCAGTCAGGTGTTAACTCAGAGACTACAACTCTCTGGGAATTGATCCACCACCACATCGTGTACATGTCCAGTTTCATGCTGGACATTTTGTTCAGGAGGATGCTGCGAGAAAAAGCTTTGCTAAAACATGCTGCTCTTTATATGAGAGTGTCTCTAGTGTTTTGAGTGAAAAAATACTATATACAATATGATTTTCATGAGAAACTCCAATGGATAAATAAAGTTTTAAATATAAAATAGTACACCTTTTTCAGTGGGGGAGAAAAAAAAGGGAAGCTTTTCTTTACAATACTGTGAGGTATTGGCCTATTTATGCCCTTTTCACCTGAATACTAGAGACCACAGTTTATCCAAGTAATTGTTCTTTCAGATGAATTTCTAGAGTTTGAAACATTGTCTAGGGGCTTGTGGGAGAGCTCTTTTAAGGAGTGCAGTAATCCAGACTATTTTTTTCTAAGGCAAATATATGTCATTCAGTCAGTGGATAAGAGAGAGTTTAAATGGATTCAGTCTTCCTATTACTGCAGCAGTGAAATGTAAATATCAGGAGAAATTGATTTGGAAACATGATTTAATTCATCCTCTATTTAAGACATCTAGGTGTGAAATGTGTAAGAGTGCTTTATGGTTAATGATGTCACTGCAGTATAGGAATCTCCTCAGCAGGAAAAAGGTTATTCTGTTTTATTTCTTCAGATAAAACCTGTCCAAAGACTCCAGACAGGGAAGAGTTTAAATCGAGCCGGGGAGAAATATAAGTAGAGTACTTTACAGCAAATAAAAAGAATCTGTAGTCGTTCTATGAGGAAATAAAATCTCTCTTCATTGCAGCTCTGCACTTTACAGAAGGGGGTTTGGTTTTAATTTTAAGGGCTTCTAAGCTTTATTACCATTATCAACACCATTATAATTATTATCAATAATATCATTATTCTCTTCCATACTTTTTTTATCTCAGTATCTGCCATTAAAATGAAAAACTCTTCTGGCTCAAAGCCATTTTTCCCATCCATCACTGACTATGTTGCACAATGTTGCTCTTGCTTAATTTTTCTCCCGGTCCCCAGCAACTGGACTTCATGTTTCCTGCAGGTAAAAGATGCCTAATGTGCCTGTGAAGTTTCAGTTTGTTTTCTTAATTCTATGCTGTGGAGTTCCTCACAGACAAGTTGCTCCTCTGGGAAAAATTTTAACAATTAGTAATAAAGCTTTTTTACATCTGTGTGCCCTTATTTTACTTTAATAAAAATTAGCAAGGACCAGTCTTGTTCTATAAGCTTCTACTGCAGTGCCTGTAGATACAGCCACAGTCACATGAAAGTTTCACATGGAAGGGGAGTAAGATTGAGAAAATGTGTTGTACAGCTGACCCACTGCCAAGATATTATGACACAAGAAGAAACCCTCTTCTTCAGCAGGTGCTAGGGTTGGTCCAGGACCCCAGAACAGAAAGACCTTCTTCTTTATAGCCTTGCATAACTGGTAAAAGGGAAATTTGCCTTCATGGATGCTCTATTGAGAACTGTGATTTGAATCACACAATGCAATTGTCTTCATGTCTCAGCACAGGATTTGAGAAGATGAATTCTGATTCATTAAGTGTATTTTCCAGAATGAGCTGTGGGAAAAAAAAATTCCCCTGATTTGGCTGAGCATATTTGTATGTCTTGGTTTAAAAATACTACATCCTACTAAGATGCCCAGCTGTTTAGATCTGGGGTTTTTTCCTTCTAGGAGACTGCACACCTAATTGAAAGCTGTCAAATTAGTTTGTGTTTAAAAACAGTTGTAGGTTTGAATGAACTTGATATATTGAGTAGTTCCTATTCTTTCACTTGTCCAGAAACCATGTCAACTTGCTGAAGGACTTTCATAAAATAACTTGGAAGATACATCACGTTGGTTGTTAAATTGTATTTTCTATTTCCAAACCATTCTTCAATGTTATATGTTCATCAGATCCTACCAAACTATAATTTTCCAAAAAGCCATGAACTTTCTAAGTAAACAACATACAAATAGGATTTCAAAGCAAAGTGAATTTGATTACAACTTGCTTTATCTGAACTTATTCTGGAAGCCTCTGCTTCCAGTAATGTTAGAGGACATGTTTTACTAATGCTAATACTAGTTGCTAATAAGTTTGCATCAGAAAAATAGAAACAATCAGAGGCAGAGCAAAGTTCTTAGTAAAATAGCAAGTTGTGATCTAAGGGTATTGTCATTCACAGTAGAATTATACTTGAAAGTGGTTACCTGCAACATTATCATAAATTAAGTCAGAGATTCAGTGAATCCAACAGCCTAGGAAATTTTCATTCTGGGTTAATCAGCAAGGTGGACTGACAATTACCTTAAGAAAGATTTGGGAATCTAGCAAAAGTAACTTCGTTGGTGATATTTTCTATGGGGAGAATATCTTGATTGTATTTCTGTACCTTAGTCCTTTGATTCCAGCTCAGCTGACCAGTCTGTACAGCACTGCGGTGTCATTATCTACTGGGAAAAATTCCAGGTTCTTGTGAAAGCGTTAAATTTCATAAACAAATGCCTTGGTATTAAGCTAAAATGCCTGTTGTTTAACCATGAGTTTTTAGATTACAAGAGATTAGATATAAACAATATATTAATATAATAAATACATTTTATCAATACATAGTCAGGAGGGGACTGGAGCATAGATTTGTGCAGGTCAACGCTGACAGCAGTTAAGCTGCTGTGAAACTTAAAATGGGAATGGCTTACCACTAGGATGGCCCCTGCATAGCTGATGGCACAGCAAGCAGCAGCTCCAGTGACAGTCAGAAACAGAGCTTGAAATTGCACCCTTCAACATTCCTCTTTCCAGACACTGTGTTTGCTCTGCTAGTAACAATGTTCATATTGAGTCAATTTAGTCAATTCAGTTTTTCTTCATGGATCCTAGGTAATTCAATACATGAGAAATGTCTTATGACATCACCTACCTGTGCAGTTCTTTCCTCTCACAAGTTATATATTGCACTTCCAAAGATTTGTACCAAGCCAGGGTCCTGGGAATTAAGAGGAGCAACTATTGACTCATTCTTTTGAGAAGACTGCAAAACCCCTCTTTCTTACAGAGTGAGTTGCTGACCCTTGACATCAGAGCAACATATAAAAGTGCTGATAAACTGCACTGATTTGTGAAGCAATCAGGTCCATCCTCTTGCTGCTGCAGATTTGAACAGAACAACTATTACCTTTCAGATTGGCAATCTTAACTCTTCTACCACTGCTTGATATCTTGTTTTCCTACATCTACCAAGAGAGATGAAAAGAGATATCTAAAATCTAAATGTTTACAGTGATATTGCAGTATTACGAAACAGTGGGAGACAAAGCATTTGAAAATAAAACACATTTGAAAAACTGAGAGGTTGGTTGCCCCATTTTCAAGATGCATAAGACTGGATTTACAACAGAAATATGTGAAAGACAATTTGCTACGATACTAGACAAACCTATGGTGCCAAAGCTTTCTGAGTGCAATGTGCAGTTTTTGTCCTCATATCACTAAAAATGATCTAGTAGAATGAACAAAAATCAGGGCAACAAGTAAAACCAGAGCTTTGAAACAACTTTCATGCAAGGAGGGGCCTAATAAAATAGGTTTCTTATCAGAACAAGGACAGCTGAAGCCATATGTGGCAGGAATCTGCAAAACTATGAATTGTAAGGAAAAAAAGATAACTCATTATGCTTTCCAGATCAGGACATAACCAGTGGAGGGTGCCTCTGTCTGCTCCCAGCAGAAGGATTGAAATAGATGATCTTTAAGGTTCCTTCCAACACAAATCTTTCCATGATTCTATGATTCAAGGAAAAAGTAAAAGCAACAGGAAACAAGCTGCACATTCAAGCCAACATCCAAAAAGAAGAAACTTCTTTGGGGGGGGGGGGGTGTCAGCTGCGGAGCTCCTTGCCATGGGTGCTGTGAATGCATTATTTGCAGCAGAAGTTGTACAGAGTTAAAAGGAAACTACACCAAAAAGCCATTAATGAAAAAGAAAAAGAAAAAGAAAAAGAAAAAGAAAAAGAAAAAGAAAAAGAAAAAGAAAAAGAAAAAGAAAAAGAAAAAGAAAAAGAAATTTTTTTTTTTTTTTTTTTTTTAAAAAGCATGGTCATCCTCTCAGGAAATCTGTAGGAAATCTGTTATGTATGATTTATTGGAGCTTCTTCTGGCAATATCCAGGCATTTTTCATGTTTGCAACTGTAGACATGTGCCTAAAGCAAGATAGACTAGTTCTTCAGTCCAATATGATCATTCTTACTTTCTTCTGTTTAATTACAGAAGTAAATTTAAGTAGTTGAAACTTTATTCATACTACTTACACTTCAAGCGTACCTAAACACATTTTGCATGGGAATTCTATGTCAGCGTAGGGAGAGGATAATGCTCCAAAGTGGGACAGCAATGAACTCCATATAACAAGGATTGTTCAGTTGTATTCATGCATGTTTCTCTAAGTCAGTGGCACCACTTCTGTTATTTAAAATATTGAAAAATAAAAACTGTCTCAGAAAAAAAAAAGAAAGAATGTGTCATAGCAACCAAATATATTGTCCCTAATTAGTTGACTGGCAATAGGAGAACTTCATATTATTTATAAATGTCTTTGTCATTGAATGCCTGGCATTGCTGAAAAGGCAAAATGAATCTGTTGTCAATAAAGCAGGAAAATGTCAAACTTGATTTAAAGCAAACTGGTCAAAAACTGGTCACAGGAAAACAAATTATTACTTAACAGGTTATAAAAATCTTACAGCTTATATCCACACGATTAAAAAACTATTCATCAGAATTAAGGGTGTCATGCTTTTTCTGTATCAATATTTATGCCTGTGCTGAGCAGAAGATGCAAATGGGATGCAAATATAAAAATCTAATTTATTTAGCATGTCTATATCTTTAGATGTTACAGAATAGAGTTTGTTTACAATTAGCTTTACAATTACTTATATGTCTTTCTCCACTCACTGTTTAAAAAAACCCTTAGGCTGTCCAAAACCATTGTAGAATGTTCTTCACTTCAGTCATTGAGCTTTAACAGAAACCAATGCATTTTAACTGAATTTTTGTTTATCTCAAGCTGCACATTTTAATGAAATCAATACATTCTTGCTGAAAGCCTCATGAATCCATTGGAAAGAATACATTTTTTACTGAAACCAATATACAGTTTTATAATGTCTGTATGTTTTAGTGAAAGCATTGCAATACATTTTAGCTGAAACCAATACATTTCTCCAGGGCTGATACCAAAGAAACTTTATTTTACAGTGAAACCAATGCATTCTTACTGAGACTAATATTCCGTATTCCTGAGCCAACATTGTCAGGCTAAATGAAAGCTATGTTTTATTTTACTAAAGAAATTACACTTTCAATGGAATCTTAACACAAGGAGTTTTGCAAAGCTTATATTTTAGTATGTGCATAAAATAAGAAGCAGATCATAAGAAGTCATTCTGAGATAGATCTATCTTCTTAGGGATTTTTTTATGCATTCTATCAAATGAGTTACGATATAGATAGTTTATTTTCATTCTCATTAGACTTTCATTAAATCTTTTTTTCACTTTATATGCAAACTGACTTAAAATAAGTCAACATTACGGATGATTTACACTTCAGAGCAGAGGAACAGAACAGTGGTTAATGATTTTATTGTAGACTAGTTATGATATATTATGCAAGATTTTTTTTGGTAAGAATTGTTTTCAGTACATCAGCTTTGGTATTTTTCTTGACATTATGACTAAAGACATGCTGATCTACATTACTTAGAAATGTTTTGAGTAGTCTGGTACATGTAACTAATGATTTGTTATCCTTCTAAGTGTTTTAATCGATGCAATTAATGTGAATTAGAAGGCTCCATCTGAATTTCAAAAATCTGAAGAAATGTATAATCTGCTTAAAATTTAGATACCATTTTTCTTTCTTTATCTTTACAGTATGAAGATACAAAGTAGACTGAGCAAGAAAGTAGTCAATATTCTGAATTCTAATAAAAGTATTTTGACTTAACCTGATACAGCAGAGAGCCACAAACACAAAGCCATTAAACAAAAAGGACAAATTTTATACTATTACTGTTCTCACCACAGGCACATCATAATATTATCCTCAGTTAAACCAAACATACCATCATTTCCTAATGAAAACCCAAATGTGATGAAACAATAAAGGAATTTGCCATAGTTTATTTAACTGAAAGATTAGTTGTAAAACTGCAACACGTTACAAGTTAGAAGCCCAGATGCTAGGTCTGATAATTTGCAAACTGAAGAGTGCAAAGAGTTTCCCCAACTCCCACAGAAAATGTGTTGAAATTATTCAGTCTTTATTAGCTAAGAGATGTAATTGATTGCCTTAAGGTGACCTTGACTAAGTAATTATTAGGGCTTTGTACATTACAGTATCCACTTCTGACCCCACTATTCATCGGTTCCTTAATAAAAGACCAAAGATACTAGCAAGCAACATGGACCACTCCCAATTCATCAGCTCCAGTTTTGCATTCCTCTCTGTGCAGATGGGATCCTGATATTTCAGGCACTAATGAAACCATAGCCTTGCCATTGCAAAGTTTGCTTTGCCAAGCTTGCTGCTTTGCAGAGCTGACCTACTTACAAACCGTATGAAAACAAAATGGTCATTTTATCTCTGAAGTTAAGCCTAATGACATCTTTCAAAAAATTCTTTCCCTACTAATGATGCTTGAGAAATAATGAATTAAATGCAAATGCAATGGAAAGTCAGAGGAAAAATGCAATTTTGAGGAAAATATACAGTCCAGTTAAAATTATTAGCATAGAAAAGGGTAGTCTATATTGCTACTGCAGCTGCTTGCTCACTGAATGGTTTTCTTCATGTACAATAGGTTGCCTTGGGGGTGATTGATCCATTTCCAGAAAGATAATCATTGCATTCCAAAGAATCTAAAAGACAAAGTGTAACAAGACCATGCACTCTACTAGTATTGGATTTTACTTCTCATTATTTAGGCCCCTCTAGCAATTCTCTCTTAATAAGTTCCTATAGTGCTTTGCCAGACTCCTTTTTACTATAACATATTTTATTCTTTCAAATTTGTATGGTCCACTCATCTTGACATGACTTCTACCCCACATCTTTCTAATTATTGCTCTTGCTGGCATAGCTTTTCTTGCAAGCATTTTAAAATACATGTCATTATTATATTTATTTCAGAATCCCACACAATAAGGAAGGATAATGTTAGTTGCTCAGTTTTGTCCTTTTCAATGTCATTATTAAAACACACTTGACTTTAAAAAGGATTTAAAATTTTGGACCTTTCAACAGTAATAACCATACACCAGACACTTAAATGTAGCTGAACTAAAACCAAAGTGGAAAAGTACTCCATTGAAAACTCAGGTACCAATTGTGAATTTTCATGATCACCGACACAAACAAGTTTTAAATTCATGGTTCATTTTAAAGGCATGTAGTAGAAATCACTGGAAACTGGGAGTCTGGTTTTCATAATCACATTATGTGCATGTTAGCATGAATGTTTTGTAGTGTTAACATTCAAACAAGACTCAAAGTCTTGTCCACACAGGATGTATAGACACTTCATGTCACAGCTTTCTATTCTTATTTTAATAATCTCAACAAAATCATGAAGGTATAGAAATAAGTTGAAAGATTGATTTAGATCTTTGGGGACTTGCCTTTGAATAATTATATGCCAAGCATATTGTTCATAACAGCAGGAGCATTAGAGGGGACTTGATCACGGTCCTTAAAAGTCAAGTCAGGGAATGGGTTTATGGTAGGAAGAATCTTGCAAAACAAGAACAAAGGAGAGTCAAATGTGTGAAAATGACATAAGCATGAAATTAGGGCCAGAAGGAATATTCCTGTGAAATGGAATTAATGACTGAAACAGTTAATACAGGAGTCTAAATCTGTGTGTTTTGAAATCTTTCATCCTGCATCAAAGTTAGTATTCTAGCTTGACAGTGAGAATGGAAGTGATAAAAATATTTATGTTTTCAGATCTCAGACTATTTTATACAGAAGTTCAGTTTAACAGACACACTAGCTTCTCCTGTTGGTCATAAAAACAACATAATCCACATTATTCCATAAAATACACTTGCTGAGATTTATAATCAAACACTATTCATATTCAGACAAGAAAACACTATAGAACAATCTTTAAGATGTGGCTGGATATAATAAAGCAAGAGGGAAATCCAGTATCCACATTTTCTGTTTCATGTTGCATTAAAATTAACAGTTCAGTTTGAAAAGGTTTTTCTGAATTTACTTTAAAGACAGTAAATTAAATTTTATTTTAAAGTATGGTTTCATTTGGGATTGTGCTTCTGAAGTTAATAAGAGGAAAAACAGAAGTAAAATATGGAGGAAAGCTTCCCTACCTTATTCCACAAAGGATTCGACTGACCTTGTCCATCAGCATCTTATAACAGTTATAACCTTAGCTCCTTAAGCATGTTTTTCCAGACCCTGCTCCTATACACATCACTATTGACTTTCCTGTTATTACTTACAACATCTTCACCATTTGTTGCCCACAAAGATTTTCTTCTGAAAGCCAATTATTTTTGAGATGGAAATTTCACCACTCCTCTCTTCTTTGCATTTGCTTTCCACAAACTGTCACAGCATTCTGATCCAAAGGAAAATACACTTTATTCCTACATTGTTCATGACTAGTTCAAAGCTAAAAGAAAGACCTCCTGGAAAAAAACTAGAGACCAATAAATGCAAAAATAGCATCAACAGCTGTCAGCATCTTAATAAAGGAGAGAACACTTCACATTGTCCTCTTCTATATCAGCCAATATCACACCCCTGTCCTTCATCAGTTGCCATATTTATGCCATAGGTAGCCTCTAAAAAACTCTCCCCTTTTGTTTCTGCCTTCAAAAAATCCTTCCTAGCTCCCAAAATCTTTGTTAATTAATTACTCCATCACTAAGTATTATCTCTGCTTCTAGGTTGCTTTGCAGAGATTGAATTCAAGGCAGATCATGTGATGTAAAATGTATGGACAACCAAAGTAAAGGAAATAGTGGTATCTTAGGTGCACTTGAGAAAGCTTTCTGCAAGGATAAATACATTGGATGGTTATGACCGACCAAAGTCATATAAATAAATCTAATGCCACATGCTGGAAAATCTGTTTTCAGATTATCAAACACAAAAGAACTGCTGCTCATAGGTTACTCCTTTATGAAGCATTTAGATTTGACAGTTGTCTGGCAGAGAAAAAACCAAAACTGCATGGGTAAATGTAAAACTACCTGAAGCACTGCTAACACAGAATTTGAGATCTAAATGAACTACCTCCTCTAATAATGATGCACTGAGCTTTATTAAAAGTGCTGAGTATTTCATATCCCACAGAGTCCTTTCTACTGAAGCACTAGCACTGTAAGAGCTCTCTCCTCCTGTCAGAGAAATTGCTTCAAATACTCAGCATGTTCACTTGGGGATGCTCATGCAAAGGTATGTCTTTAGTTGTTCTGATAAGACAGAACAGTCTTTGTCAGTAATTAAAATCTCTATTAAAGGTGAACATAACTCTTCTTAAAATCAGTGAAAATATTTACCTCACTTCAGAAAGTCCCATATCTCACTGTAAGTGATTTACAGTATCTTCTTCCTCTTAATTTCTGAAGGATGGTCCATAGAGGGAAAAAAAAAAAGGCCCATGTGGTACATGGAGAATTGTATGACATTTCCTGTTCACAGGAATTGTCTCCAGTTGAAATTCACTTTTCAGTTATTTGGTCCCTGTATAATGTCATCTGTGCACATCTAAGACTCAGAAAAATTTGCTACCTAGGGAAGCTTGGTGACAAACAAATCAATGGTTTCCATTTTGCTCTTGGCATACCTGACAGAATACGTGACTGCTGGATGTCAGATTCTTTTTAGACTGGATTTATTGATCAAGTCTGTCCAAAACATTTAAAGCCTTCACTTCTGTTTTGAAGAATATAGAAAATGCTTTTCTGCTCATGGTTCCATGGAAGCTGAGTTATCTGTTTTCACTTATCATTAGTGCACTTACAGGCAGCCTATATGGTAATCATGTGTATTTTCTTCCTTTCAGCCAGCTTCTGTCAAATATCCTTTCTTTTACCCATCCCCATTAAATATTATGACATAGGGTTGGCAAAAATGTTTTGAACAAGGTAATTGTGGTGGCTATTAATAATCATCTTTCTAATATGTCCTGAAGAACTAAGAATATTTGTTCTGAGAACAAAGGAATGGACCGACAATCCTTGATTTGCTCCTTTGCATGTTCATTCACAGATTTTCAGGATAAAATTTTAAGTTTTTTTCTCACTAGAAAGCAGAATCCAGAATGTTTTTGGCATCCCAGCCCTCTGGCAATTCCATTTTCTGTCAAATGTGTTGCCTACCCAATTCTGTTATTCTTTAAATTCATGGTAAGCTGAAGCACGTCAGTCAGTCCTGCATCAATGCTCTGCTTGTCATGGGATTCCATGAAGGGATCTGAGCCCTATAGCAAACATCTGTATCTTTTTTGCTTTGCCTGCCTCACTTGGTATTTCACAAAATTATCTAAATTTCCAGTAACTGGTTCTATTCCCACAACATGTACATAATCAATAGGACCCTGAAGAACAGCATGCATTGTTTAACACAGTCAATCCACTCATGTTGCTGTGTGGCCTCAGATTTTCTGGGTCAGCACAATCCCTTCTTCACAAGAGTGAGGGATGGCATTTAAGCACTTGAGTTCTCTGTCTTTAGCATACTGTGTGCCTGTCCTTATTGTTCTGTAACTTGTTGCTGTCTTGGCAGCCTCTGACAAAGGTGAATTTAAACAGTTCTGGGGCATGCTTTATTTCCAGGAGCACCTACAAGTCTGGTGTGTGTTGAAGACTCATGCAGACTGTCTGTGAATCAGAACAGCTGGGTCATTCCTTGGTGTCATCTAGACTGAAACCAAGTTATAGATTTTGTAAATTCTCCAGCAACAAACAGCTTTTTCCTTTCTTTATGTATCCCTGGGAACCAACACTGGTTTTTTTTCAAACCTTTGTATAATTATAATTTTCTGACTTTTCACAGAAAGCATGTCAGTCATATACCAGGACAAAGCAGATTCTGTGTTAGAGTCACATGAATGCTTACAAAATAGTGCAGTTTACTTGGCCTCACTCTTCTTTTAATGATCCCAACAGAATTTTCATTTGAAAAGTAAATACAAAGATGATAACTAGAAAGGAAATAATACATGTTGCAGTTCAGCCCTACTGTGATGGTTCTGTTATGGTTTTGTACCTTGTCCTGTAGTAGAAACTGAAGTCAGGGATACCTGTGAAAGTGAAAAATATTGAATCCATTTGAAAGCACCATCAGCAAACAAAATCTACCACTCACTCACATGCCTTTGCATTGTAACAGGATACTGAAAGCCTTGAATGACATCCCCACTTCCTCTTCCATCAATCCATTAGCTCAGCTGTGAGAGGAAGAACATAGTAGGTGAATTAATATTCATGTGACCTTGTTGCCACCAGAAAGAGATTAAGTAGATTTCACACAATTTGGAGTGCAAAGAACGGGATAGTGCATTCACCTTGTGTATTTTTTTTTACAGTGTTATTTATTTTTACAGTGCAAATAGAGATGCTGAGGTATTCTGGGCAACAGTTTTAAAGCTAGATGCACCCTCATCTTGGGACACAAGCCCTCTGGAAGCTGCTCTGATACACAGAATTCATCCCTGAACAAAACAACCATCCTGAAAATGCTCATCCCTGTCAATACCTCTCCATTTCACAATGACACATTTTCTGAAGCAGCTGAAAATGGGGGAATCCAAAGTTAAATTTCATGTTATTCTTTGTGTTTTCTACTCATAGCTTATTTTCCCTAAGCAACATCGATGATGAGATTCCCCACTCTGCAGTTTAATTGCTCAGTCAAAAATCATGAATTTACCTCTGGCTGACCCTGCTAAAGGAGTAAAGAGGAAATGAAAAATCTGTTTGAAAGAAATAAAAAACAAGAATTACATGTTGCCCCAGTGGCTACCCAAGCACTTTAAATGTGGATGGATATATACATATATATATATATATATATATGCCCATATAAAAATGTATATGTATCTACATATATTCTTTTTTTAAAAATTTTTGGGGTGATGTAAAAACACATATGAATATATAAGATGTCTGTGATACTGCCTCCCAAACTCCAGATTAATCTGAATTTCTATGACTGTTCTATGTTATCACATGATACAGGAAAAAATAATATGTAAAGGTATGGAGTCGGATGCTTTTTGAATGTTTAATTTTGCTGAGATTAGAAAGCTATTTAGAGTACAGCAATGTTATTAAATTAATGCACAAATTATATTGGGTTATATAATAATAGTATTTTTTTTAAAGTACAATTTATTTATTTTATCAAATACAAACCCATGTATTAACATAGATTATTTATTTATGACTACAAAAGCTCACAACTTTTTTACCAAAGGAATAGTTTGTGTCCTACATGTAGGCATTATTCTGTACCTTTATTCCATTTTTCTGCCAACCCTATTTCAAACTCTGAATTTGCTTTTTACTGTCTACTTCACTTTTCTATTTTTGCTTGCTAACTAAATTTATTCCTACTGCCCATTGACCATTTTGATTTTTCAGCCTCTCTTTATTGAAATGAGAGTCAAGTGATAAACTCTGAGCTTCAATTTTGAAACTATTATGCTGAAAGGAGCTTGAAATTGGATAGAATTAGCTTATTCGTTCAGCATTGCGAAAGGAAAAATACTAGTAATTTCTGAGCACTTCCAATTTCCATTTACTTCAGAGCAAATTTCACATATTCAGCATGTACCCAGTGCTAGAGTTGCTTGGGAACTTCTCTGGGAAACATTTTCCTTCTCTGTGAGCAGAGTCATTGCTGTCCAGACCTGGAAAATAATTACTTCAGTGATTGCAACCACACAAATGGAGAAAAGGACAGCATTAGCCTATGACTGATGAGCAGATAGAAAATGGATGGGAAGTCTAGAATTATAGTCTTCTTATATATTATATTCTCTATATTATAGTTTTCTTATATATTCTAAAATAATTTATGCATTAGAACAATGTTTGTATAGACCTCTTGATGTACAGGCCTATACAAGCTGCGGGCAGTACTGTTGTGGAGCAGAACGTGCAGCATGCTGAATATCCAAACAGAGCCATAAGAATGGCTCATATTAACTGAACACTTGGTTCAACTAGTGCTCGGTGCCTCAGAGTATGCCTAGCTGAGAGGTAAAAAATTACAGCAGCCTAAAAGTTCAGGTAAAATATGAATAAGGAGAGTTCATGTTATATATGTAAAGAACTGATAAAGCTTATGCCAAGGGATAGCTGTACTGTGCATCCTGTTGCTTCAAGCCACCGGGAAATTCCACCTTCTGTCCTACTTGGTGTCCTGTACACAGTGTTGTATCACCTACAGTACTGTCTGAATTAAAGGTTTCACAGTTCATTTGTTCACAGAATATGCTGTGTTGGAAGGCACCCCTAAAGATCATCAAGTCCAACTCCTAGCCCTGCAAAGGACAGCCCCAAGAATCACACCCTGTGCCTGAGACTGTTGTCCAAACACTTCTTTATCTCTCTCAGGCTTGGTGTTGTGGCCACTTCCACTCAGTTTAGACACAATTCTAGTTTTACAGTGTGGCAACTTCTGAGAAAAGACAACTTCTTATTAACAAGCAGTATTTCATACATGATAATATTCCTTTAAAATCACACCTCAATCTGAGTTGCCAAATTTCTCTTCAGACCCCTAAATAAATGAACAGATGTTCAGAACTAACACACTGCAAGTCGGCCTCATTATTCTTGTTAGAAACAAAGGAAATTTGAACACAGAATATTTTTCTTTATGCCTGAATAGGGAAACAAGATCTCAAATTTTTCAAAAATTTTTCTTGTACCTTCATTAACCCTTATAGTTTTTAATTTCATGTTGCTACAGGCATTGACTTCTGCTCATGTACTCTTTCCTTTTCATTCTGCAGTAGGATGGTAGTAAATTTTTATATGATGTACTGCAGTGATCAGACTTAATCTGCTGGTTATTGCAAATTTCCTTATCAAAACAGATTTTAATCATAAACAGCACCTTTCAAATTACTTCTCATGGTGTCTTTATAGTGCTTCAAATCCATTGTGCCTGTACTTCCAGTATTTTGAATGGGACCAAAAAATAGATGGTGATTACTTAACATAGGTCTCTAAATATTTTAATTGAATTTATAATTTCTTTGTGATGTTCATTCAGCAAGATTTCTTGAAGAGCTGCACAGCACAGGTACAGATCAATGGTGACATCAAGTGGTGATTTACATTTTGACTATATTTGAGAATAATCACAGGTTTGGTGTCAACAATTAGCAGAAGGGCATTCCACACTTTCTTTTCTTTCTTTTATTTTTTTTTTCTTTTAACTTTTTGCTTTATCTGACATGCTTTTTCTTTTCAGTTCTGCATTATCCAGTGGAAAACACCAAATACCATCCGGCCCAAAGGACAGCTGCATATGTCTCCAGAGATCACAGGTTAGGGTTTGCTGAGGTCATCAATACTATGCCAGAGAAATGCTAATAGTAAATACTAACTAAATGCTAATCAACTAAAAACTGGTGTTCAGCTAGGTATTTCACTTCTAATATGTGAAAGTCTCTCCTTCATTCAGGATCTGAATTAAATGTGAACTCTGAAGGATAGGCAGTCTTTTGTTTTCTGCAGACTTCAGCAGTATACTACTCCTCAGTGAGCACTAAGGACACCCTATTTCTTTTTAATTTGATCCAACATCAAATACATGTCTTGAGTCTTTCCATTTTAAGCACTACATCAAGGGGTATTTTTTCATTGGTCTTGCGAGTTCTTGTCAGTAAATGATAACTCTGTTACCAGAAAGCCAGCACATTTAAACAAGCAAAATACTTTTCAGGTGTTTCAGTTTGTAAGTAGCAAATTGGATGCAGTCAGTGTTGTAGGGCACAGAAAGAAATAGCAACCAGCGCCTGCAAACAACAGGAGTGTAGAGATTGCATAGCTTAGGCTTCAGGAGCCAGATGACCTGTACATCCTTTTGCTTACAGAGCACATGTGAGTCTGTGCTCCTCTGCATCCTCTCAACAGCTCTTTCCCATGGGCCCTATCCTTATGTGACATGGCATTACTGGCTTTTTTCCCTATAAAATGTCAAATAGAATCACAACCTTCCCTATCTAATGCTTGGGAATTCACTCTGCACTGCATAACCAGGCTTGAAATCAGCTACAGTGCTAAGTATCTCCATCTGTAATCATCTTTTGAGAAAGAACATAACACAGTTAGTTTCAGTAAAGGGTAAATATTAAAAACAAATTTCACAGGTTTTGTTTTGGGGTTTTTGTTTTGTTTTTTATCTCAGCCCAGACTTTTAAGAAGCTTCTGCTGCTAGGATGTCAGAATGATTGTGAAAGTATATACAGAAAGCAAAAGGACAGTTTCTTTTCCTTTAAAATGATGGATTATCTGACAAGTTTCAATGCATTGCTAGTCCATGACTAGTGTCTAAAAATGGAGTTCCAAATTAGTTTCTACTTCAGGTTGAACTGTTATAATGTGCAGATCTGACTGGATCTCTGGAGCTGGTGGAACATACAGGAAAGGAAATATTTCTAGCAGGGTTAAATCAGGTGGCTAAAAGGGATCTGGCACAAACTCCAAAATCCTCTTTATAGCATTACATCCAGGAGAGATTCCTGTGGAAGGTAGAGAAGATGCATGACATCCCAGTGCCAAACTTCTGAGCTTCATTTCCTCTCTTGGTAACAGAAAATGGAAATTTAATGATAGAATAAATTTATCCCATGCAAAACAGAAACAAAAAACTCACATACCATTCAAGTCTGTCTCCCAGGTTGAGACTGGGACTTAAGTAATACACAAACCCTCCTTTGCACCCTTTCTCTGGCTATTGTGAATTATTCACCAGAGTATATGGAGTCCTTGAGAAGATGGTACACAAAATAGTCTTCCCACTACAAATCTTGGTTTTGTGTCACCTTTTTGAGGAAATGTTCCTTTCTTTGAGCAGTGGTTCCAGACATTAAGAATCCAGTCTTTTAAAAAAGAAATCAAAAGAAAACTTCAGTGTATTGTGACATGTTAATGTGCAATGGCCAAACTTAGACAAAGAAGAGAGTAAGAGACATCCAGCAAAGCACTATCTTTAGCCTAGCTCTAGAGAGGCTTTCTACGGCATTCAATGTGATGGGAAAAGGCACCACAGAGGCAGAGGGGCATTCCTAACTGAGTCCTAGAGACACAACCCTCTTTGTCCTAATTAGAAGGACTTTGACACATCACCTGGGGGTTAGATGAGCAAGAAAGCAGGAGCAAGTAGGAGTAAGTTCAGCACTTTCATAAGTACATTTTAAATATGTCTGCATAATCTTAAAAAGTGGTATTGTAAAGTAAGTCTGGAAAATTTTGTGAAATTTTCAAACCATGTTCTTTAATATTTATTTAATGCATAAGTGATGTTTATATGTATTTCTATGTTTAATTCCATTGTAAGTCATCACTTGTTCCACTTGTTTTTCCAATAACCTTGCCACTCATTTTCTTGACATCAGTTGTAGACTCATGTTAGAGCTCATGAACATGTCAGGGCAGCAGCAAGAGTTGCTTTTTAAAGCAGGATTTGCTTTTTAAAGATCTGCTTGTGGCAATATGTCATTCTTACTTGAAAAGACTTTCTGGCGCAGGGTTGAAGCCATCCTAGATACTCTGGAGGGTTAAATGTTACAGGGGCTAATACCCCAGGAGTTGTTTAAAGACAATAACTGTTAACAATGCACCAAGAGTAAAAACTGTTGTAATATAGCACCAAATCAGAATCCAAACTAAGGGCACAGGTGAATGAAGGTTTCTGAATTGGAATCTAGGTAATCAGTTCTTGGTTTGGATTTTATGTTTATGACACACATCTTTATTTTTATTTCTTTCCACAAGAGGGCAACAATGAACTATAAATATATTTTTTTCCTTCATTTAAGTGTGTTGAGATGGTAGTAACATTATTTTTCTTTAGAAAAAATCAGATGTCACACTACTATAATTCAAAACCTCTTTCTGAAACTAAAAAAAAAATATGTCTGTAATAAAATCTTCCACAAAGAAAGGAGGGTTTTTTCCATAAAAAAGAAAAAATTCAGTGTGCTTCCTCCTGAGATGCTGAAAATTAGAATTACATCAATGACTAAAGAGCTGCACTCATATTTCTATCATCTGAGGACTTTTGTCATAATTTATGCTGTGCTAGGTTTTAAGTTTTTGTTGTTTTATGTTCACCATTACTTAATTCTCATGTTTAGATTTTTCTTTATCCTAAGCAAGATTTTAATTTTTTCCATCCAGGCATTTTCCATTTGAATTTCAATAGCCCTCTTCTAATTTTTTTTCTTGTCTCAATGTATTTGCTATATATATATTTATGGTTCTAAATTGTGTCTTGAACAACTGACTTGAGAGGAAATATTTGTGCATTTCTTTCCAATAAAAAGAATAAGGGGATTCTGTGAAATATTAAATGGTAACATTCTCTTTTTTTTTTTTTTCTTCTTTTTCCCATGGTGTATCCCACCAAGCACTTGCTATCTGTGCATTAAAAACCTGTTGTTTTAATGCTTTATTTTATTTTTTTAACAGAAGGGGAAAATTTCAGTTCAAAAAGTATTAGAAACTTTGGCCACCCGCAACAATATTTCTGTGTTTGCTGCTGAATCAAGATAACTTTTTGTTTGTGATTAACAGCAATAAAGGGAAAAACACAGCTGTAGTTTTCAGTTCTTGCCCACATAAAATGAGCAACCTTATTTCCTGGAGTAAGAACATCATTTCTGTGCATATCAATCAAAAAATATTTGAATATTTGAAAGGAATTTTGGTAATAGCTCTGCAACTGAATTACTGAAAGTTTTATCCCAATGGAATTTGCCTAAGTAACATGTGAAGATGACGTATCCCAAGTCATAGCAAAAATACTTTTTCATATTGAAATGCTTGATATAAAAGAAAACAACTATGAAGTGGAGCACTGTTGGTTCACCTGATAAACAGTCAACAGAACCTTCCTGAATTTTGTGTAGTTAAGAAAACAGTTAAGTTAATTCTCTGGATTACAATGTCAGTCAGCCTTGAAGACAGAACTTTTCCCTGCTGTGTTTTTTAAAGCTAGTTTGCATATAAAATCTTGTATATGTTTTGGTGAAGTGAATTGTACATGGAAATGTGGATTGTACATTGAATTAACAGGAGTGGTTTATGCCTAAAAATGTACAGGATTTGTTCCAACATCTGCAGTATATCCCAGTTCTTCCGTCACCCAACACAGCTCAGTTCTCCATTGCACAGAAAAGCAATGAACTAACCCTAGACTAAAAACATCAAATATTAAATCAGTCACTGAAGTCTAAGCTGAGACATCTGAATGCGTTTTCTTACTACATCCAAAGTTGCATGTGAACAGCCATTAAACATAAGACAACATTTATAGGCAAGAAATCAAGTGTCTTGCCCAAGATGGTTTTTCTGAGATTTCAGAGCTTTGCAGGCTTGGATTGCCTAACCCTTCCTCCAAGCACTTATCAGAAAATGGAACAATCACATTCTAGAATGTAGGCTACAGTCATGTAACAAGGCTTTCAAATTTTAGGGATGGGGGAGGAGATGAGAAAATAAAAGGGAAGTATCTCAGAAGTATGAAGGGACTTTGGTACTAGAGGAATCCTTAGATCAAAAAGTTTGAAGAGATAAGCTCGCTAATGGGAGTTCTTGGTGACCTCTGAGAGAACTAAAGCCCTTGAAGGGTGCAGCAGGAGAAGTGAGCAGCTCTGGGCCCAATGGAAAGGAAAGGGAACATGATGCTGAAGTGTGGGGACACAGTAAGAGTAATTCTGACATGACCCTCTTGTAGGTCTTCAGCTCCCCTTCAGATATCTTGCTAGCACTACAAGCTGTCATGAGAATGTACCCATGAGTCATTCACTTCAGAGCTTGTGAAAGAGGAGAGAGATGAGCCAAGGTGACTGACATTTGACATTAGAGGACAAAGACTTTTAGATTACTTATGAAGAGACAGAGTGTGGAAAATCAATAGAACCAAGAGAAGCATGTTGCAAAGATGAAACATTTCAATTTAGACATGGAGAGAAGATATTTGAACTAGTATAGTGTCATATAAAAAAAACAGCCTTAAAGCAGAATGCCTCTTACTTCATTTTAGGACTCTGCTTTCATGACATGAAAGAAACAAGCAAGGGCATGGCTATGGCACTTGGAGAAAATGGTTCAGCAAGTCGAATTTATTTGGACATTTCCAACACTGACAGCTGGGTGTACAGAAGCCTTTGGTGATCCCCTCTATGAGAATCAGAGATGATGCTATATCTGATGAGAAATACAAATTCAGCCCAAGAATAACAGATAAGGGAAGGTCCAACAATTTTGGCGTATGGCTACCAATGACTAAAAGAGGTAAAGAAGAGTTCAATGGAAACCTAATTGAAAGCATCTATGTAAATCATTATATAAACAAAAAAGTAATTAGGGAGTTTATAAACATCTCAGAATAAATAAAAATTAAAAATCAAGAGAAGGATGTATATATATTGGGTAATGGAAGAAATTCTGATTAAAAAAAAAAAAAAAAAACAACAAACTTTTGGAAGATTAATGTCCTTTATTTTAACCAAAATAGATTTTGTCTGATACTGCAGAAAACTAGCTGCAAGAGCTGTGTGGACATTCACCACAACTGTGGTTGTAGGCATTTCACCAACAAAAATTAAGTTATTCTATGGAAAAATACCCAGAAGCTAAAACACTGTCATCGGGAAACACCACTCCATTTATCCCTATGTATAGTTCAGGTACTTTATACTCCATTTCTCTTTTGGTCAATTCTGCCTCTCAGAATATACTCCCAAGGAGATCGTAGTCTTCTCCACTGATGAAGAAAAGCAAAATATTACACAATTACCTGGCCAAAACACTTCACATTGAAAGATAACCTAGTCAAAATGCTTGTGCTAGAGAGAAGACTTGGGAGCAATCTAACTTAAATAAAATACAATTTCTACAGCTCACTACACCAACATATTGAATCAATGCATTTCAATTTTAATTAAAAAATATTCCGTTTAAAGCCTTTCGGTGATTAAAAAAAAATATCACAGAAGAAAGAGATGTGTTCCACAAAGGAACACTAACTGAAAAAGTAGCGTCAAAGGGAGAAAAAAGCTATTAAACTTTTAAGTTTTTTAAACTTTATCCATTGTATGGAACGTTCTAGTCACATTTTCATGATTAAAGTAACATTAAACTTTGTGTTCAAGTTAAGGTCTGAAAAGATGTAACGCAGAGAACAAAGCACACATTCACAAGAAACACAGGTTTTAATCTCTTCAGGGGACAAAATGAATATAGTGGGAATTTAAAATGAAGTTAGTAGCATGAGTTAGATTAAAAGTGCATTAAAATATATTCAGTCTCTTGTATGATGTGATGCATCATGGTATCATACAGATCTAAGAGATTTCTCATATAAATAAAGATCATTACTCTTGTGTATATTCAGATGGTATATTTCTTTTTCTTCATTGTACCATTTCCCATTGTTTAATTTATCTCAATCTTGCTGTTGTTTTGGGGTTTCATTTTCTGGTGTTTTTTGTGGGTTTTTTAGATTGATGAGTAATACATTAAACAAAAGTAATCCTTTCTTTTACATTATTTTCCCAAAACAAGTACCATTTCTTATTAGAAAACTTAGACTAAATACTCACATTTAAAATAGCTCTTGGGTGAATACACTTGAAATTATGCAGCTTCTATTTGATTCCAGTGATATTGAAGCTGGGCTAGTTTCATGTAAATTAATTATTTTCTATGTTGTATTTATGCACTTCCCTTAATTTATTCTTCATATGTGAGTTAAAACAAATTGAGAAGAAAAATGTCACCTGAATTTGAAAAGGACTGATCTAGATTTTGGCATAGGCTAAGAATTTTAGTGAAAAATAACAACAAAAAATGACAGCTAAAGACTTGCAAAGTTAATAGAGAGCACCTGCAAGGTCAGATATGTTATCTGCAATTTCTGGCAGTTGAAAAGTTGTCATATAACAGGTATTTGTGAAATATGTCAGAATGGGAAAACTTGTTTGTACACTGTCATAACTGTGCATAATTTCTGCAGGATGAATAGGCAGATACAGAACTGGAAAATGTTTGCCTCTTGGAGGACTTTGTACAATGGAATTAACTATTTCTGATGGAAGAAAGGCCCCTCCAGTGGAAGCAGCCATTGAGATACATAGGAAATGAGTATATTATCTGTTAAACTACATTTACACTATAATACTAGGATGTCTTAATGTGTATAAACTGTTTAGTTGAAACAGCAAAGAACTGCTTATTTTCATATTTGAGGAGTAGGCATCAGTCATCAGATAAGCAGTATTAAATGGAAACCTAAATGGTCAGAGACCAGAAGAGGCTTCTTCCACCTAACAAATAGAACCTGCAAGAAACTGTCACTCTCTGAAAAGATATCAGAAAATGAAAAGTGGTTTATATTCAAGACAAAGCTACTACAGGAGCAAGGTAGCATAGAGTGGTGATTGTACACTTTTATTTATCCAGGCCTTCTGCTTTTGAGCTGAGAAATGCTCAGGAACAGAAGGCACAATGAGGATGAAAACACCTGGGCTGTTTTAAAACAATACTGCAGAGATCACCAAGAAACCCCAAAATCACCTTCAATAGCAAAGAAATGGACCACATGTCCCAGGTGACTGACATCAGCCTGACATTCTCTTGGCTTGCATTCTGTAGCTGTCAGTTGCCAAGTGTCCTTGGAAACCCTATCTTGTAATGTCAAGTAAAATCCTGAACTGTATGAATAAAACAACTGATCGAGAGATAGTGGCAATTTTTATGCTAATTAGAAGTGAAAGGAATTATGAAAGTAGTTAGATAAACACTATGTCATGAGTGAATCATTTACTAATGTAATATCTGGTTTAAATTGCCTGTTATTTTTCATATAAATGTAATAAAATACAATGGGTTATCTGTTCTCCATCAAGAAATAGAGTTTTTTTTACCTCTTCCTCTGGTTATATATAGCACATAGGCCTCTAAATGAGCCAATGAAGATTTAAAATATAAATTTCAGCAAAAATGGACTTTCAACATAATTCACCTAAATTGTGTTTCAAAATGTTGGAAAAATATGGTCACAGGTTTAGGTTTAGGTCACATGTCCTGCTTTAGGGCAGATTTGGGAGAAAACCTCCAAAAGGGACCCCCCAAGAAAGCAAACCCACATGGCCCCTCCCCGCAACCGGTTTGGGAAAAATTTCCACGGAGAGAAGTGGAAAAAACCTGTTTATTTAACAGGCAAAGCACTCCCCAGCACACAAAATGAACAAAACTCATTTGCTGCTCTGAAGAGATGACAAATTCAGCAAGTCTCTCTGGTGGGTGGTCACTCTGCTATCCGTCCCTCCGGTGCTGGGAAGGGCTGCTGCTGCCCAGAGTAGGCCCTGGTGGGCCACAAAGCGCGAGCTCTCCGTGTTTCCCCAGGTCCCGGTCCGGAGCAGGTTCAAACGGATCCAAGAAAAGGGAAAGAAAACCAGTGCAGGGAAACTTGGACTGCCTCAGCTAGCTAAACTAACTAAAAAGCAAAGGAGCGCTCTGTTCTGCTCCGTCCGTGCCCAGACAACACAGTCCAGTAGACTGCGGAGGAGGGAGTGCAGTCTGATAACAAACCCCGTGCTTCTTCTTCTCCCCACCTTCACTCTCAGAACCAGTCTTGAAGGCACAGAATATAATATCCGGCATAAACAGAACACACGAGTCGGGATACAAGTATCATAAAGTCACGCTAGGACAAAGGAAAAATATTACAATACTTAAAATGTAATCTGGTAGTTACAATCCCGCTTTTGGAAATGAAAGGTTCTTTCTATTCTTGTTGAATAAACCGGAATTCAAATGAGCAGTCAGAAAGTATCCTGAGCATCAGAGAATATCATCTTATATCCACTCCAGATACCCACCAGGAAAAGGATCCAGCCATAAATGAAATATGCTCAACATCACTCCCAGATACTGAAGCCAGCTGGCAAAGACTGGGAGATAAACAGGGTTTCTAGCCTAAGTATTCCTGGGATTCATTGGCATGCAAAAATGGTTGGCATAGACCATGAGAGCAGCATAGAACATTGTCACCACCCTACAGTGTGCATGACCACACAGGAGTACCCAGCAAGATTTCTGGACATTTTAATTTACCAGTATAAATGTGGGAGGCCAGGGCATGTTCAACACCGTGTTTCAGAAAGGTAATTTGGGCAAATGCTAATGGACTATTATGGCAGAAGAAATTCTACCCCTTCCCAATTGCAAGCTCTAAAGCATGTACATAGCGACCACCACCAAAGCAAATGGAGGGTTTTTTTAATGTATTTTCCTTGTTCTAACCTAGAACATTAAAAAAATCCTAAAAAACTGAAAATGGGCATTTGGAGGAGTGTGAGTCATACTACAAGTTCTATCAAGCAAATGTCTCATCATATGTTAGTTTGGAGGTATATATTAGTTTCATTGAGAGAAAATACATGAGTCAAATTATGCAGACCGCTTATTTTAAATGCAGCTTCGAATTTTTTAGTATGGAGACCAAATTGAATCCTAAAGTCTATTCAAAAATACCAAATTATCTGAATACCAATCCAGGAAATTAACACAGGCTAGAGACACATCTGCAGTAGATCCATGTAATTCTTTTGATTTCAAAGACTAGATTCATGGAAGTAAACTTGATTGTCTTTTCTCCTTTAATAACTGCAATCCTCTCAAAGAAAACAGAATATTAAACAGAAGTGACAAGGCTAATGCTGAGAAAAGAAATTATAAATCTTTGTATCTTTGAGATCTTCATGGAGCAAGTTTTTGTTTTTATTTCTGTATCTGTTATTCAAAGCAGAGAAGAACAGTTTCAGACCCTTTTGAATCCCTTGCATTGCTGTCTTTATTTTTGTTTTCCACATCATTAAATTGTCTCCTTCCATCACAAGAGCAAATCCATCAAATTCAGCATTTTCACCACATTCAGAGGATCTACATCCAGAAATAAAAAGGAAAAAGAGGCAGGTTCAGTTCACTGCATAAAACCAAAAGACACATGATGTTATGACTATTTCTTGTCTCAATTTGATGGGAAATAACATATAAATCTAGATTATAGATTCAATTAGAAATATTTTCAAGATAGGCAATATTCAAAGAATGCAAATAGATATACTAGTTTAAAAATGGCATTGAATCTTAATAAATGTGCTAATCCTAATTAAATTGGCTTAAGACAAAGTTCTCTAGATCTCTTAAAGGGAGTTAGTCTTCCTATAAGATAATAGATTGCATCTTCAAGGATCAGTCGTGATTAAAGAAAATCTGATTTTCTTATGAAGGTCTTTTACAAAAGCTATAGAACAGACTTCAGATCACCATTTGGGAAAATGCAAAAAGGGACCTAAGCTTCTCAGTTTTTGGTCTCCATAAAAACTTGCCCAAACTTCAAAGCCCCTTATCCAATAAAGTTCCCATTTTCTGTGTTTTCTCATAAGCTGGTTGGTAACTCATGTCCTAAATAAAAGAAAGATCAGTAAGGTATGGCAATCAGAACATATTGAAAAGTACAGTAATCTCATGTAATTGGTACCATTATCAAAGACAGCTTCCAGTTAAAAGACAACTATAAAATCAATAAAAAACAGAATAATGGCCAAATGTGCTGAAAACAATATGTGAGAGACTGCTGTCATTTATTAGCCTTTTTACATATGTAGGAGTGGGAGCAACTTGCTTTAAAATTTCTTTTTGCTACAATTTTTCTACAGTTTGCCACATTTTCAGATAAATAAAAGAGCAAGATTTCAGCTTCTTTACAAATCCTAAAGGAGCAGCGTGGTACATTTAAATCTGAGGAAAATATTCACCTCTTATAAACAACTTTTCCCCTGTTCTTATTTATTCCAATTATGTGAAATTCTAGCGGATACACCTAAGTAAAACCTGATTGGCATGTTTACAGCAAAAATTCTGCATCTGTGCTCAAATTAGACTATCATTTAGTTTTGCTGGTTGTCAGCACATCAGCAATTATACCTTCATCAACCAGCTCTTAAAAGCAGAGGGAATCATCTTGGCTTTCTTAGTAAGTCTGAGAAAGAGAATACAATTAGATACAATTAAGCACATCCACAGCTTTTACAGTGTGAATCATCCTGTTGAAGACACCTCATCTCATTAATTAGAGGTTTTCGTGCCTATATTTTGGACAGTAAACAATGTAAAATTTATCACGTTCCTATTCAACCATGATGTGTTTGTACCAGGAAAAATTGCAGAATCCAGGAAAGTCCAATTCACACAGGTGCTTTGTAACTGTTACCATAATCAGAAGAGTGAAGGAAAAAGCAAAGGAACTACCCGAGAGGAGAATTTGGTTAACCTTCCATTTTACTGCAGCACTCACTGCCTCTGCTTCAACCATGAAATACCATCTTTGTGCAACTCAGCAAAGGTCAGCTCAGACAGTACTTTGACTATCCCTGAAGGCAGACACGCACCATCTATACCAGAAGGGCTTCCCAGAAAATGTACAAGCCAGCATTTTTAAACTCATTAAAGGAAACCAATTAGAGCCCAAAGGGTCAGAAAAGTAATCATTTTGTATCCAATTCAATACCCTAGAGGTTGGATACAGGAGCCTGCCGAAGCAGAAGAATAGGGATATTATTCAGAGAGACCACACTTACCTATGTCTTTAAAAAAGTAAATAAATATATATAAATTCCATTGTTTTGCAAGATGAAATCTTTTTTTCTTCCCCAAAAGTAAAATTAATTCTTTACTTTTGCTTGCTACCTAGAGGTTTCATTTCATGACCATTCTTTGCAGTATGCTAAAAGCAGTGTCATAATAAAAACAACCTTTACGAGAAATGAATTAGAAACAAAACTGTCAAAATCTTATGAAATAACATTTTTGTAGTATTAACAACTAGTTACTGCAACTAGTTTGCAATTAGTAACGGAAGTTATCCACTGTGAGTTAAAATCTGTTCCTTTATAGCCTTCCCCCAGCAGTGCTCATTCCAAGGTACAGCCACTGGAATCAGTGAGACCTGATATGATGGCAAGATAAGATCAGGTGACCTGAACACATTAAAAGCCTTATCTGTCCCGTTTTAGAAGCAGCTTTTGCATTACTATTGCTATCTCCCTTCTTTCTGTAACAAGCATCCAACATAGGGGGTAGGAAAACAGGCATTCCAATTTTAAAACACCAGTTTTCACTATGGAACTTACTTGCTGCTGAGGAAAGACACTTTTGCCAGAAGACAAAAGCCAGATTTTAGTGTTATCTGCTGTTAAATTGCATATCCAATAAAGGACTTAGGAATTTAGAAGTAAGCAGAACTGGCTCCCACCGCAGAAAGCAGAAGCCTGTATGAGGATGATGAGCATCATGAACTCCCTGTGAAAGCACCAGCAGCCAAGTGCTTCAGCAGGAGATGGGAACACATGTAACACCTGGATCAATGTGCACAAGACAGAAGGAACACAACATTGTCTGTGGGAATTGATGTTGATCGGTCAACTTCTCTGTAAGAACCTGGGTGATTAAAATCAGATTATTTTAATCTACTTAGCCCTAATAGAACATTACTTTGGTCACTAGTCTGTAAATTCCATCTTCACTACTGCTGAGTATGTTCTGTGCATTTCCCACACTGACTGCACACCACTTGAACCACTGAGTCAAAACTGATTGGTAATTTTCAGAAGCAGAAGTAAGAAAAATATTAAAAAGTGAGTGTAATTCCTTTGCAAACAAGTTTTTGAGTACTTTGCATCACCCATAACACCAAAAATGCCCCCAGCACTATGCTGTGATTGGGTGAAGGAGAAAGGAATGCACTGAGGACACAGAAACAGACTGTCACAGAAAAAGGGTGAGTAAGAAAATACATAGTAGGTAAGGAAGGTGCTGTTTAAAGTTTGTTTGCCAAGAAAAGCATAAATGCTGTTAACAGGAAGACTTTTATCAATATAAGGATTACAAAATCTTTGTAAGACCCAGAAGAACTCTGGATAAATAGAATCAGGTAATTCCAGCTCCACTAAGAACTCAAAAGAGGTACGTGGTGAATAAGTCAGAAAAGGCTCTGAGATGGAGACAGCTCCTGGGATATGGATCATCTGCTTCAGGACACTCAACATGCAGTAAATGTGGGTTTCTCTTGTTCAGTTATGTAGTATAATTCATATGTGAAAGGGCAAGGGTTTTATTTAAAAAATACTGATGATGAGATAAAACAGAGGCTTTTGCATAAAAGTGTTTACTCTGTGGAGAAATCCGAGCTAGAAGAGCTGGATTTTGGCTGCACATTGGTTACAAGATATAGATTGGAAGAGCTGAACTTCTAGACATCACAGTAGATCTCACCTCTGCATAATATAAATGAACTGACTGAAGGTGAATGATTGACACCTCACAGATAATAAAATAGAATCTGAGATGTGGAGACATTGTGCCATTAGTAAATCTGCTTTAAAAATAATGAAGACTGCTGACAAGCGTGCTTCTGGTGCTGCAGATCTGTTCAATCCAATAAAAATACGGTAATCTATATTGGCTGTGTGTCTGACAGCTATTCTTGAGCAAAGCAATCTGAGTAGGTTTATGAACCTCTGCCTGAAAGTCTGTGAAAGATAAAAGAAAATTTGGCTCACTGACAGGAGGCAAATGACAGTGGGTCACAATCTTGAAAAATATCCGGAAGTTCCAACTTAGGAAAAGGGGAAATTGTACTTCATTTTCTAAGCAGCAGTCACCTCCACCTCCTTGTGGCAGAGTACAAAAGAATAAGAACAGATTTTGACACACTTAAAAAGGGACCTGAATTAGTAAAAATGCAGATTTCTAGCAGCTGTTTTCATGAAACTTTGAATGTTGACTCATTCCCACAAGACCCTTACCTGGGAAGGCACCTCCTAAGGACTCAGGCAATCTAACTTATCCTATTAAGGACTCTATTACGGATAGATTGTAAGGGTCTTTTCTTAAACAAACATTACTTCATGTCAGGAAGCCTTCCACTTGTCTTGTAATGAGAATATCATTTGTCTTCCTCCTGCCACAGGCCCAGGTATGACTCAAAGGTCATTTTTAGGTAAATGGCTAGGCAAATGTCCTATGATACTGCAGGGAAGACCCAGTGCTGACACATCAGGAGCTAGATACATTTGAGATAATTTATTGTGTTAATTTAAGACATTCACTTGGATTTACATCATTGGTCCACCCTCCACCAAGGACCACAGTCCTCCTTGACTGGAAGCTGGCAGCCAAGTGGCATCACAAATGGCAGCAGACACCCATGGGGTGATTCACCCTGATTCCAACCACTGGGTCTTACCTATGACTCAAGGCACAGAACTGAAATTAAGGTGTTCAAAACAAGGCACTGATAAGCAGAACATGCAGTAGTGGTGTATCCCTATTGAAAGAGATAAGGAGAAAGCTGCCAGAGACTTCAGCAGGGTGAACCCTCTCAATGTGGCACTCTCACAGCCAAAATATTAAGCAGAACTTTATCACTAGTGAGGGGGAAGATACTGCCTTAATTTAGTCCAAATATTGGGTGTGAAACAATGAGAGTAATTGAGTGGTAAAAGCAAGAAATAAAGCTTTGACAGCAAGAGGATGTTGAAGTGATGAGGAAAGCCTTAAGGAATTTTTAAGACATTTACAGTGAGAAAAGAAAGATTTTGCCAGCAGGGTATTTTCTAGCCTTGCATTGGACAAAAAAACTGAAAATATGGAGTTGTCTGAGAACATAAACTGCTTCTCCCCAGAGGAGACTAAAATCTGTGAGCTCAAGTGTCTAAGAGAATTATGAGCTCCCAATACACTGCATTTCAGTAACATAAAAAACTTACTTTCCTCAGACCTCTTGTGAACTCTGACTTCTACTTACACCGCTTGAGATATAAATAGTTCACATTAACATTTGGAAATTACTGTGCTACATGTGACTCATATGCATCCTCCAGTGCTGGGCAGCACTTTTAGAGGAAACTGTTTCTGTTACAGAAAACTTTGAAATAACCTTCCTCTTTGTGGAAGCCTTTTTTTTTTTTTCCTAATATATATAGAAAGTTTCTGCTTTCCACAGAAAATCCTGATTTATGGCACTGTTTAGTGTAAACTAGACTTGTGTAAACATTAGTATGAAAACTGAAATACATTAAGCAGAAAATATTTTTATCATTGATAGCTTGAAGTGGCTACCTAGAACAGACGCTACACCCAAGATGGACAATGGTCACAAGTTTTTCAGACAGATATAAGTTCGGTCCATTTGCATATCAGGGGTTAATTCTCCAATTACAGCTTCAGGTCATGAAGCCAAATGCCCCCAGTTTCCTCTTCAGTTCACTTTTTTTTATACTTTCTGGAGCCTGAGGCTGTAGGGTGTATTGGGTTCCAGGCCCAGAGGAATTGTTTTGTCTGACCAAAGAGTGAAGACAGTAGTTAATATTTTATATGAAATTTAGAGTTATGCACTAATGCAGCACAGGATTTGAAAAATATAAAGGATAAATCTTAAGGCATCATCACGACTAACAGAACTGTATTTCCTTATGTGCCCAGCCTCTGTGGACTAGACTGGTTCCTACGAGTTACAAAATGCACTGCAGTAAGATTTGTTTGGGGAGAGGCCTAACAAAGGTGATAAGATCTGCATGTGTACCCTTCTTTGCTCCAAAATTCTCTAGTATTTAGATTTCCATCCTATATGGGATATAATACTTCTTTTCTCCAACCCTCTTATCTTCATCTCTGCCTTGTCATAAGACAAATTTTCTTTTAGCACTTTATATTTGTCTTGTAAGAGCTGATTCTTTTGGAACCATATTAACTTATTCATGTCACCTGTTTGTGGTTAAAATGAAGACAAAGAATTTGGTATCCTTGTACTTCCTTCTTTTTAGAGAAGTCCTGGTAGATGTGGGTTTCATATTAACTAAGAAAATAGACAATTTTCCTTCATTTCATCTATACCACACACTCAAAATAAGCCCAGCATGATTTCTCATCTCTAGACTAGCTGACCCCAATCTATTCTATATCTCACAGAGAAATATTATCAGAGCTCAAATAATTTACATTTTAATCCATTCTATTTGAGCCATATTTTCTTTTTCCTTTTTTATAAGACAGTGATGTTTACCAAGCACAAAATCTGTGATGGAAGCAGTACAAATAAAAAGGCCATGGCTTGCTACTGAGCTGACAGAGCAAGATCTCAGGACATGTCTTGGCCTAACCTGATTAAATATCTGCCTGCTAGTGAGTGGGCTGTTGCCCCATTATTTTAGTGTAAACCCTGCAAATGTCATGTGGGTAAAAAAGCCAGCTGAAGCAAGGAATCAGCAGGTGACCAAGAGCAACCTCTTGAGAAGGGCTGGGGCTGATAGAAAAGAAAACATATAAACCACTCACTACAAGTGCAATGATAACATTTCAGCTTCTTCTAATCCACTTTAACCTAGCTTGAAATTATTCTAACCATATATGTGTAAAGAGTTAAAGAGTGTAGCTGCCTGCCTCAAACACTGTCAGGGCCACAGAAGAAACTTGTCTTCCTAGGTGCCCAGAGGGCCTGGAAATCACTGAGTCACTGTCCAAAGTGCAGAGGATTGTTCCTAGAAGCAGTGTTCAGCCTCAAAAAATTGTAAGGCTGCCTATCCTCCTTTAGCTGGGACTGGGGATATATTTGTGTGGTAACTGAAAAAAAAAGGAATTACTTTAAGTCATTTTGTATTTTCAGTCTGTAGCAGAGATTTGAATATGCGTACAAACAAATGAAAGACTTATTTAGGACATTGGCCATCTAACTCATGATCCTTAGAAATTCTTGACAGACTGCCTGGTTCTTTCCAGTGGTTTAGAGAAACAAAGAACACCCCACTTAATAGATTTATCTCCCTTCTGTCTTTCAAATCTGTTTTGTACAGCAAGCCCCATTGAGCTGTGCCCTAACCATATGAGCATCATCCACATAAAAGACAGAGAAAATAAACATCACAGTGCATTTGAAATTCAGCTGCAGCTTAAGAAAATATGTGGAATGCCAGGAAGAAATTAACCAAGCTAATGTTCTGAGAAATACTCTCATTTCTAATTTTTTTTTTCTTCAGGGTTGGTATCACTTTTTTAAAAATATTTCTTCCTTCTGGTTTCTTCTGCCTGAGCCTGAAATTTCTGAAGTTTTTGTGTTCACCTAAAATGTCATCAACCCCTTTTGCAGGTAATTTTGGATGATTTTAACCACCTCTAGATCAGTGGTAGGCCATATTACCCACCTCACTTTTCTTCCTTACAGAAACAGCTCAGAGAAGATGTCATAATTCCTACTGCACCCTACAGGGGGAAAATATTCTTTCCACAAAGAAATCTCTCTTTTAAAGCTGGAAGCTGGTTTGTTTATAGTGCAGAGAGAATAGTAGTGAATGTCAAGAGGAGAGCAAGCATCTCTGTGTGTGTGTGTTTTCTACTGCATGAACATCAATCTAAAGAAACAGACTCTCTTCAGGGGAGTAAACCATGCATTGAGATGAGATGTGTGGGAAATTGTAAGATTTGAGAGATATTGACTTTTTCAGCCACAGTAGATGAGAAAGCAGGAGGGAAAAAGTGTTTTCTCTGACAGAAAGAAAAGCTCTCAGAAGAATTCATTAAAACTGTATAAAACTCACTTGCTCATTAATGTACACTCCCATTTGCCAATTTCTGGGAACATAAGAACATATTTAGACTTCTGAGAACCTGAATTTGCTAATTCAATGCTATAAGGGAAAATTCAGCTCTTTGTTGGAGGACCAGTCTTGAAGTTGCCTACTATCTGTGCCCTAGGTTTTTGTGAGTCATCATATTTAACTGTAATATGTACAGCTAAGCATTTTTATAGCATCTAACAAGAGGATAGGAACTGCAAGCTATTATTAGGTGAAAGGTTTCTTCTTGAAAATAACAAAAATTACAGATATTAGTTCAAAAGACCTTTGAAAGGAAAAAAGGAATTATACTAATATTATACATTATTATTTTTTCATTATACTTTGCTGAATAAATGATATGTAATTTATGAACTTTATTATAATTTATGAAGAAATCACTATCCTCACATACCCTGTTTACCTGCTCTGAATTATGATAATTGGTCAGAGTTTTCTTTATATATCCCGGTACATGATTTTGCAGACCTTGTACCACCCTGGCAGTAGAGTTCATCCTGGTTCACCATGGCCTCAGCCTGCTTTGCCAGGTGTCAAGAGGAGCAGTGCCTGTGGCTTGTCCAGTTTTAGCTTCATCCTGTTACCTCCAGCACAGCACTGACCCCACTGAGCAGCTGGGGAGTCAGCAAGTGACACACAGCAACCCTTGAGGGCAGCTGGGACTGGGCCAGGCAACTTTGCCACTCTCTGGTTTCAGCTGGGAGCCCCTGAGAGGCAAAAAGAGGCTGTGAGGGGAAAAAAAAAGAAAAAAAAAAAAAAAAGAAAAAAAAAGAAAAAAAAAAAAAAAGTAAAAGAAGAAAACAACAAAGCAACACAAAAATAGCTCCAAGACTGGGGAGGAATATCAACAACTTGTAATCCTCCCCATTTGCTTTTGAAGGGACTCAAACTGTCATTCTCTCATCCTAGTGGCACACCAGGGTAAGGGGTGAGATAGCAATAAACTTTCCAGAACAACAGTTCTGAAGTTTTTGTTGATTAGGCTTTGTATTTTTTTACATTGTAAAACCATTAATATTGACTGATAACAGCTATTTGCTGTCCTTTGATTAGATTACTAATACTTCAAATAAATTAAAAATAAAGACTTGAATACACATATGCGCCATGTTCTCTTTTGAAAATATTTTAAATGTAGCACTATCATTTCACTTTATTGTGCTTTCATATTTTTTTGCATATCTTCTATTTTTATAACTGAAGTTATTTTACAAGTAATGAGTTCATTCAATTGCTTTTTGCAAAAAATCACAATTTTGGGACATGAGATGCTGTAGAATCCTATTTATCAGTTTACAGGATCTGGTTTTATTATAGAGCTCTGAGGGACACTGTATGTTGCACTATCTGTAGAATATAACAGATAGCAGTGAGTTCTTTCATCCAGCAATCATCACTTAAAATGTATTCTGTAAAACATACATCCCAGAGGGCCCCTGGCTGTGTTCAGGCCTCTAATGCTGCCACAGCACAATGATGCAAAACAGCTCAGACAAAAATCAAGTACTACGTGTAAATGCTTACCCTGTGCAAGCACCGTACTTATCAAGTGCTGAATTGTACTTAAAAAGCACTAAGATGTATTTTGTATCTCCTGTTAAGAAAGAGAACAGAAAGGGAATCAGTAATAAAAAATAGTATGCTGGTCAAAAGTGAAGCTAGCAGAATTCATTTATAAAGCAATGAAACATTCCTCACCTTTCTGATGGACAGCAGCTTCTAAACAGAACCTCTGAATTAGAATGGCAAGAAATTCCAGTGTTCATATGCATTCTCTTCAAATTCATCTAGCTGACAGTTTATGTTCATTTCCTGCTCCTGGGTACTTATGCAAATTAAAACTGTACTTAATTATATTATATTGAGTACCTTGATGAATAGAAATGGTGTTTTCAAAACAACAACAAAAATAAAGATATGAATGAGACAACAATTGGCTGATTGGCAAGGAAATTACCAATTTTTTTAAAATATTGAAATCTGAATTGCGGTATACATCACATTGATCAATAATGACTGCAGGGGAAAACCAATTTTAATTAGAAGTAATGGCAGCTTAGACACTGCAGAGATTTACTTTTGTTTGGCTTCATATTCTTGTTTGTGTTCTAAAATGAACCAGCTTGTGAATGACAATCACACTTAGACCCAAAGGTGTTAACTAATTGCTACTGCCTCCTTCATGTCTCTGTTAAACATCTGCAAGAGAAAATAACAGTCATAACCCCAATCTTTTTACATAGATCTGCTGGTTTTTTCTCTTTTTACTTGAAAAGCATTAACATTATCCTCTGCTTCCGAGTTAGGAAGTCATTTCCACACTGCTTCCTTTCTTTTGGCATTGCCAATTGAATATCCCAACTCTATTCTCAAGCAGAGCTTCACAGCAAGACAATTTAGATCCTTATGGAAACTCAGTGTGTAGCAAATGTGTTTCCCTTTGTCTATGGCAATAGCTGCAGAATGTTTATATCACACAGAATTTGTGTTCTCACATGGTCTGTTGTACATGTAAGCCATTCTGATTATGCTTCCACAAATGAAAGAAGTTATCTGGTGATCAATCACAGCACAGCAGGCAGGCACAGAAGCATGTGTGAACAGATGCACAGAAGGGGACTGGAAATGGATGAAGGCAGCAAGGGTCCACTGCCATGGAGGTGACGCCCCACAGGGCACAATGCCTATCTTCCACATGACCAACTCCCCCAGTACAGCAGAGGCTTCAACCCAGAGCAAGATCTGCAGGTTTGCAGGTCAGCACCTCCTCAGGAAGGAGGTCTCAGCCAGGAGGTCACTTTTACAGCCATGGGATCCTCTCTGAAGATGGAAGACTGCTAGAAACAGATGGTATCCACCTGAAAAAGTGGAGCAAGGGCACCTTTGCCAACAGGCTGGCCAAGCTGGTAAGGAGACATTTAAACAAGGAATGATGGGAGAGGGAGATTGCAGACCTCAATTACAAAGAAGACAGTAGACAGAGGTAGAAAACTAAGGATGAAGGACAATGGGAACAAGAGAGAGCTCAGGAGTGGTCAAAGACGGTGAAGGAGCACCAGCCTCTAATGTATGTACGGAAGGGAAGAAAAGCAGGGAAAGGGCACAAGGGAGGATGTTGACCCCTAGGAGCAGCTTGGATATGTGCAGCTACTGTACATGATGGAGAGAAATCTGGATGAGAGCTTGCAGGTCAGGATCAGCAGAGAGGCCAGAAAAGGTGTCTTTAAAGTGTCAGTTTTTCACAAACCATCCAATCTGGAAGACAAAGTTGTTGACAGCCTCTTTAAACAGTTCATGAAAGTCACTGCATGACAGAACCTGGTGCTTGCTGGGGTCTGCCAGATCCTGAAAGGGCAACACCAAATGGGACCCAAACCATCAAAGGTGTCTGGTGGGTGTTGGGAATAACTTCTTGATGCAGGGCTTTCACACAGTTTATGGAGTGAGTTCTCCTACAGAGAGTACATTTCTGTGCATGTGGAGAAGAAAGCTCGGAATAGTCAGCAGAGATTGGCACAGGTAAATCATATCACGGGCCATTCACTGAAGACTTGGACTCAGTGATCCTTGTGGGTCCCTTCCAGCTCAGAATGTTCTGATTCTGTGATACCTGACCAACTGGAGAAGAATGGCATCCAACTGGAGTGGATGGCATTTACTTAGCATGGCTTTTAGCGATGTCTCCCATAACCATTTCGTAAAGTTGGGAACTTATGGTCTGGATGGGTGGACAAGCAGATTGGTGAAAAACTGTCTAGATAATCCATTTGAGAGTAGAGATCTATGGGCAGTGCTCAGTAACTTATAGAGAACCACAGAGATCTTTGATGGGAACTTTCCTGTATGACAAATTTATTAATGATCTAAAGAAAGCAATAGAGCACACTCTCCTTGGCATTGCAGGTGCCAAAAATTGGACTGGGGCAGGGGAAAGCAGTCAATATATTCAGGGAAAGAGCTTCCATTCAGAAACCTAGGTGGGCTGGAGGAAGGAAACAGCAGGGACCATAAGGAACTGAACAGGACATGCGACAAGTCCAGAACTAAGGCTGGAGGAGTTTCTGAATTTACACAGTCTGGAGGCAGACAGATTAGGGAAGGACAGATCTGCTGGATGCAATTGATGGTGTCAGGCTCCTCACAGTAGTGTTCGGTAGGAGGATGGGAGAAAACAGAAATAACTTGAAAGAAGTGAGGTTTAGGTTGGAGATAAGGCAAACTCTCTCTGTGAGGACAGACAGGCATTGGCTCATGTTGTGTGGGAAGACTGCAGTTAGTCTGTGGATGTTTTCAGAACCTAAATAAAGCCTTGTGCTTTGGACTGGGGACCCCCAGAGGGCCCTTCCAACTGGAATTTTCCTACAATTTTATTATCCTCTGAAGATCGTGTCCTCCTTGGATGCAAATGCTTTGCAAATACCTCATTCATGTTGCTACATGTTACATGACATCTTGGGTTGTCTCTGCTGTTTTCAGGTGTTTTCATGGATGGTTAATGGTTTTAGGTGCTATTTCTGGCAGTGTAAGAGCACCGTGCTGTGTTACAGAGTTGTCAAGAGACAGAAAGCAGTAACTACTCTATAGCACCTTCTGCCCAGGATGGCCTTCCTGCCTGGCTGTTGTACCACAATCACTTCCATCCACTCCACCTGTTTCTTTAGCCCTGCCCTCCTACCTTTCCAGCATGTGTACCACCTAGTAATTAACTGATTTTTTCCTTCATCTATGGACAGTACTACCTAGGAGGAGGCAATGCATCAGTGTTTCTACTTTTCTTTTAAGGAAATTTTTTGTCTAGTATTTCTTAACACGCATCATGTTTATGCATCTGCTCACCAGGAGGCCCTTGTGGCTTGATGCATTCCCTCTGAACAGGTTTTTGGCCTGTCAATGACTCATCCTTCATCTGTTTGGTCAGGGTAGCAGAAATAAAATAACATCCAGTCACTCTTTTCTCTTAAGATTTCCATCCTCAAAATGTTTGATTAGAAGGAAATCTAGACAAAAATTAAAGCTTTTGAAAATATTAATAAGCCATGGAATATTTCCTGAGAGAAAACTGTAATAAAAGAATGGCACAAAATTGAGCAAGTAGTATCTTTTCTTTAAAGAAAATTTCTTTTGGGAGAAAAAGTTTCTCTCTTATCAAATAAACACTTAAATACAGCTACTTGCTGTAATAGCAATAGTTTGTTTTAATTTGCTGGTTATCTACACACTTCAGCTATGTCTTCCAGCTGTATCAATAACAATAACAAAGTGCTAATCCAGCTGCAACCAGGGACAGGAGAATATAAAGACAATATCTGGTGGCTGAGGTCAGCTCTCAAAACACATTGCTGCAGTGCAAGAGCTTTACAAAATTGCTTGCAAGATCTTTCTGAGAGAATGAATGTTTTAACTGGGATGTCAGAAACAATGACTTCAGAACGTCTATAGGAAGCAGCACAGTGGCTGGGGCTGGAGGAGGCACCAGAGGAGCACAGCAGGCTATCACTCAGCTGCCAGGCTGTTGCAGGCTCCCCTGCAAAGCATTTGGGAAGGTGTGTGGAGGAAGCCTGCCTGGGCCAGGCTTCGGGTATGTCTTGTAAGGGGGTGTAAAACTCTTTTTCAATCATCAAACAGTAGGAAAGAGAAGAGGCTTAGCAAGTTTTAAAGGATCCTCCAGTTAGACTGGGGAAAGGATTATGTGGCATCTTGTTTATGAGAGAGAGCTCAGTGGTCCTTGTTTCCTTTGCTCCCTTCAGTGCATGTCTCATATCCCTTTGCCTGGTACCAATGATTTTTCACAGAAATAACATTTATTTTATAAAATGAACAGCTGGAATACATGTGATTAAGCTCATTTGTGACATAAGAATTCATGGATGAAAGGCTGAGTGGATAATTACTATTGATTCTGGCTTCCTTGGCAATGCTGTAACACAAAACCAAGCTTTTTTACAAATGTTTTTCCCTGTATTTTCCTTTCCTCCCCACCCCCTCCTTTTTAAAGTCTTCAAACATTGATACCAACCTGCAGAATTTCCTGTAGGCTCGGCAAGTGTGCAGCATTCAAGTTCGAAGCCAGACACTATGGGTTTCAGTAAATACCACATGGATATATGCTGACATGTGTGCCAAGTATCTCCTAAGGTTGGCACAAAAGTAGGCATCTGTAGAATCACAGCCTTATAATCCCATTTTTCCATACTCTGCTTGAACAGTGACATTCATCTCTCTGTAGATCAGAACCATATGTAAGAATTTAAGTACAAAACCATTACAATCTGATGCTGATACCATTTTTTCCAGTCTTTGAAAATGTTTCAAGTGGTGTTCACAGTCTGACAGATCCTCAGCTGTAGAGAAAAGACAGGCAGGTAGATAGGCACCCTGCCATAGCTGCACTGCACTCCTCCAGCAAGAACATTTCTCCAATGGCAGAAGGCTAGGTGATAACAGAAGGCATCACTGTGATGTCTTTGTCTTTCCATGTTCACCTGTGAAGAGCTTGACTGTACTGAATCCCCCGAAAAAGCACTGCCTAATTTCAAGGCAAAGGTATCACTTCCAGAAAATGATTCTCTTTCTCTTCACTTCCAGAAAACGATTCTGCTGCTCTTTCCCAACTTCTGCTTGAAACAGTGGGTGAATGATACTGCCCAGTTCTGAAGAAGAAAAATAATAAATCCTACCACATAAGCCTTCTTTAAGAGTCTGTTAACATGAAGTAAAGATGTCACTTACAAAAAGTGTCCTAGGTCAGACCCAGACCACCTGTTCCATAGCAACTGCAAAATTTCAGGTGCTATAATGCAATTTTGTAGCTTCAATGAAATTTTTTTCTCCTCAGTGCTGGGATTTAACAATATTGTTCTTAAAATAATGCAACAGTAACAAAGAAACACTGTGCTGGTTCTGGGTGGGTTAGAGTAAATTTTCTTCACAGTAGCTGGTATGAGGCCATGCTTTGGATTTCTGCTGAAAACAGTGTTGATAATTCAGGGATGTTTTTGTTACTGCCAAGCAGGGCTAACACGGAGCCAAGGCCCTTTTTGCTTCTCACACCACCCCACCAGTGAGCATGTTTGGGGTGCACAAGAAGCTGAGAGAGGACACAGCCAGGACAGCTGACCCCAACTGACCCAAGGACATTCCATACCATATCATGCTCAGCATATAAATAGCAGGGGAGAAAGAAGGGAGAACATTTAGAGTGGTAACATCCCCCAAGTCACCGTTATGCATGACAGAGCCCTGCTGTCCTGGGGATGGCTGAATACCTGTCTGCCAACAGGAGGAGGTGAAATAATTCCTTGTTTTGCTTTGCTTAGGTGTGTGGCTTTTGCTTTCTCCATTAAAAGGTCTTTGTCCTATGAGTTTTCTCACTTTCACTCTTCCAATTCTCTCCCATCCTGCTTCAGGGGCAGTGAGTGAGTAGTTGAGTGGGGCTTGGTTGCCAGCTGGGTTTGAACCACAGAGACATGTAATTTTTCTTTTATTTTGAAACAAAACAGAAAATTCTGGAAATTCTATATCACTTTTCAGGCTATTGATCAAAAAGTTTGCTGCCAAGAAGGGCAGCCAGATTGACAATTTCCTGTCTCTCTGTGAGGAAAAGCTGAAGGTCTTTCTGTTTTTTACTCAGATGACTCAAAAGTAGAAGTCCACTTCTGAAGTGGGCATACATGCATTCAGGAGTTTTGTCTTATGTAGTTACACAATATATTTTCTGAATATATTTTTCTTCTTCTCCTGAAATATTGCCTCAGATCTACTGAAAAGTTACTTCGGCCATTAATCATCCATTAAAGGATCTGAAGAAGATGTCAGATAGAGTCAGCATCCCCAGGTAGTCCTGAAAGCTCCACAGTATATGGAATGCTCTCCACATTTCCATGCATGCACACAAAAAAAAAAAAAAAAGCCAAAGTTTTAGCCACAAGGCCATGACTAGATATGTTAAATTGTTCATTGTTCTCATTTCCTTTTCTTGAGATAAGTTCCTTTTCTCTTGAATTGACTAATACCTTTTCCCTTTATCCTAAGTATCCCTTCCTTTGACAGTGCAATAGAAAATGTTACTGCATCAATCAAGAAATATTAGCACATTATTTGATATTCTTCCCCAGTGCTTCACCTGGAAAATTCATATCCAGGTACCTATTACAATTTACTGTAGAAATGCTATCAAGTAAGTGCTTAAAATCTAACTATGCTCCTCAATAGCCCAGATGGCACAAGTTTTTTTCCAAATAAGTAATTTATATGAAAACATATCAAGTATCTGGAATAACAATATGATACACAACTGATAGAATTGCTATACCCGACAAAGTAATAGAATATCTAATAGGGTGTACTTTCTACAGGTTTCTTGCTAGTAAATATGTTTTTTCAAATTGAAGATGTTTAGCTTTCTCATTGTTTTACCAAAGTGTTCATATTTTTTAATTCAAATATTTTCTTTTGGAAAAAAAAATGTGACTGCAATGTGCTTCTAAGGAAGTCAAAATGCCTAAATATTTACCAAGGAAGTGAAGCTCTTATTTAAAGTTCCACTATTCACCCCTGCATGTTTTCTGAGCCTTTGATAATCTCCTGCTTTTCTAATCCAACCTCTTTTGAAGCTCAGAGAGAGCATCTACTGACTGGAATGAATGAGACTGTATTTTTTCATTTATATATCCAACTAATTTAGATTCTTTCTTTAGGTACTGACACAATTTTAATTACTCCTCTTTTCTCCTAAAATCTTTCCCAGTAAATTTTATTTCACACACAGCACTGACCCATCATCTTCTATACTCCCCTGATTATTATATTGACTTAGAAATTTTATACGAGTCAAGCACTCTTACTGCTGATATGCAGCACAGATATAAAATAATTATTGTACTGCTTTTTTCAACAACAGAAATAATTTTAATGTTGAATTTGTATGATCATTTCTTTTGTTTTGTATTTCAGGAAGAAGATACTTTATCTTAAATATTCAAAGGCTCTTGCATCTCAGGCACTTTCCTCTTCAGTGATCTCATATTTTAAGGATCAGGTTGTGCATTGATTTACATCAAAGTTACAAACAACAAATGAGTACATAATAAGGGACAAAATAAGGGATAAAAACATTAGGTCCCCACCAGCAAGAGGAAGTAATGTATGTGAAGTATCCATAGTTATTCTCAATTATTCTCAATTGCTTGGAAATGTGATGAATAAAATAACCCCAAAGTTGATTTCTCATCTTAAGACGAAGTGAGGCCACATGCTACCATGGCATGATGAAATCACAGTGGAGCTGGGTTTTGTCAAACTCCTTCCTTACACCATGTCACAGAAGTGGGATGGGACACTTCATGCTGTGGTCTGACAAGGGGGTGAGATATAATTTCCCAAATTATTTCCCAAATAAAAGAGTTATTAAAATGAAAAACATTTAACAATGTCTAGAATGTCAAACAGTAACAGACCTTGCAAAACTATATGGCAAAATAAAATTAATGAATTAGCAAAATAAAAAATATCAGCACAGAGCAGAAGAGTTTTCTGAATGTCACATCTATCTCACATACATACATTAGTCCTTGTATAGCAGAATTTTGGTGGAGTTCAAATCCACAGATCACCTACAGTGAAACTACAAATACTTTCTCGTGAGAAATGCAAGATTTCTTTTTGTCTGGAGGAAGGGAGAATGACAACATAATTTATATGGAAAAAAATTTTGACAATTTTGTGAAAAATTTCTCCAAAACTTTCCTGAAAATATAGGAAGGAGCTTAAGTATAACACAACAAGCTGTAGCTCATGTACACATCATGTTTGAAGGGGAATTGTCATTCGCGGTGTTCAAGCACTACATTGGAAAACTGTTAACTGGACCTCTGTGCTTAAACTATGAAGGTAATCATGCTTCAGATCTGTAACAAAAAGGAATTTTGGATATTCATTCACTAAGACAAACAATCTTTCCTCTGACAATAAGAGTACAGGTAATTAATATTCTCTGCCTTCATCCCCTACCCTCAAGTCTAGGCTTCCAGTCTTCGGAATTGCTTTCACAGTAGCTTGGGGTTTTTTTGGTTTGGTTTTTATTTTGGTTTTAAATTATTCCTTGAAGGTCTAACATCAGAAACTAATAAATATATAAATATATAAATAACTAATAAAAATCCCCTTAGGTAACCTTTATTTACAATTTTTCCAAATGTGTGGTTTTGATTTAATTCTGCTAGGCAAATATCAAAAGGTTATGAAAGTTCAAGCTACTTTTATGAATGCATTATGGCCCTAACTCAGTGCATTCCAGAACTTCTTGCCAGTTTGGGGTTCTTTTTCAGTTTGTTTTTTGAGAGGCTGGGATTTGTTTTGTTTTGTTTTGCTTAGTATGAGGGGGTTTTTTTGGAGGGAAGTCAAGATTGCCACATACACCCATACTCCAGAGACTCTGAGGGAGCACTGTCTACGGGAATATTAGTATTGAAAGTGGATCATCAGACTGGTTTTTCAACCAATTTTCAAAAAACAGACAAAAATTAAAATGATAAAGTGAATAAAGATCATCATGTGCTCTGTTTCACAGACTTTAGGATTGTAGTATTCTCAGGAGAACTTTTGGATGCTGACTTACATTGGCTTACCTGTAGTTAGGGTAAGTGGCATTAGGTTTTTTGGCCTTAGGTTTGGGATAGGGCAGTTGTTGGGGTTGGTTTGGGTTTTTAAAGACATAATACAAGAAGACGTCAAATTAATAATCCTTCACATTCTGATGAAAGAGAAACCATCACATGACAGGGCATTTTTCTTTCGAAAATAGAGACATGGAAGTAATTCTTTAAAATAACTACAGAACTGGGAATAGTGCCTTGGAAAGAAACCTTAGCAGACATTTGATATTGAGAAGTTGTCATTGGTTGCTGGTGATGATGGATAAGTTATAGAAACAGTTTAAACTCTATTGGCTGTTAATCTTCCACAAACCATTTAACAGGAAAATCAACAGAAGGATGAGGGCTTAGAATGACAAGTTGGGAAGTGGTAAGTCCACCTTGCATGCAATTATTTTCTGCTATCCACTTGTAAAGCACAAGACTTCCAAGAACTGCAGAAAGTCAACCTTCAGAATACTTTGTGTGTACAATGAATCCTGAAGCAAGTACAAAGAAAAAAATACTATAGCTTCTTATTAAGACAGTTTAACACAAAAATAAAGAGTTTTAGAAGTCTGAAGTACACTTACAACACAGAAAAAAAAAGTTTTTATAACTTTTAAGATTGTGGTTTAAGAGTCAGCTCTCAGGTGATTGTTGGGTAACAACTTTAGGCAATACATATTACCTGAGGTTGAAAGTGGTAAAATATCACCTTTTCTGCTTTGCAAAAATTCTTCACAGTTCAGTCAGTGAGTACCTTGCTCTTCAAAGCCAGGAAAATATTGGAGCCTTTGAATCCATAGATGACTATTATCCCTAGGTACTTGTAAAAATGAAAGCTGTAGCTTGTACCCAAAGAAACATAAATACTGGAGTCCACACAGAAAATATCAGCTTACCAATAGTCTTGCCTGGCACTGAAATTTCCCTCCACCAAGTCCTAGATAAGTCAGACAAAACATATGAACATGACCTAATACTTTGAACTGATTTTGTTTCCTCCTAAAAAAGATTTCTATAACTATGCGCTATTTTTCCCTCAAGACATCAACAGGAAGAAACTACACAGTATCACAGATAATGCTACTCCTAATTGGTTAAACTGTTTAAAAAGAGACCCAAACTAATAACCTGTCCTGAAATGTCTTTTCCCTGCTATTACATATGTAATAACAGCCTGGGAAAGGGCTCCATTACAGATGTATAAATATCTCATTAATATACCTAGACATTTTGATATTATTGATTTGTTATAGTCTCTAATATCTGCCCTGGCAGCTTTATCACTCACTAACTAAGAAGAAAAATACACCCAGAAATACTGGGAAGGCAGTAAAAATGGTTTTCATTTCATTTTGATGGGGCTTTTTTTTTTTTTTTTTTTGTCTTTTTAATGTTTATCTTCCTTGACATGAAGAATTGTTGAAAGTTAAAGAGGAATTGCAATGCCTAGGAGAACATTCCACCTAAATATTTAAAGCAAAGTGACGTAGAATTTTGCCAATAAGTATTTCAACATTGTACTAACACAGTTATATTCAGAACACAGTGGTGGGAGAGGGAGATATCCATCAGTCCATTATAGAATTGATAAGCATAGGCTGTGAGTTTGAGGGTCATGAAGCTGGTGGTGCCTGAGAACATTGCTTTTAGGAGACACTTCCAAAAAGTCTGAGAGGAGGGTGAGATGAAGACTGTGTTTCTGTGCCAGTACACTATATTTAGCAAGTGTGCCTTCAGTACTAATTTGCACATACCACTGGGGAAAGCATCCCAGAGAACCCTGGCACTGCAATGCAAGTGGCAGAACACCCAGCAGCTCCTGGCTTGAGAATATGCATCCAGACAGGTACAAAACCTCCTCTACCACAGTATTGTCCCTTCTCTCCTTATTCTCCAGAACGTACTCTATCCATGGAACAATATGAACTCATTCCTGAGTAAGTACCTTGAAGAAGGAAGTCACTAACTAAGAAGGAAGTAAAGCAGTCAGAGACAATGATAACAAAAATGATATATTGGAACAAAGGAGACAGAGGTGACTAGACCTACAGCAAATGAAGGAGTCACAGGAGTAGGAGGGATCTTGGAGGAAGGAAATGAAATTTTGATACAATTTCAGATTTTTATGTGCTCCAGATGACTCAGGTGCCTTGCAAACGCAGAAGTTTCTCAGGGCTGCACAGTTAGATCACTCTACACCTAGAGTCTTAAGGACATTATTCCTACTTCTGAATGAATATACAATTATATATATATATATAAGTGCATCATTTCTGAGCCACTCTTGAGTGAATGAAATGGTATTATATTTTAAAAATTATGCATATAAATTAATTTATTACAATAATCTAAAACTAAATAGACCAGTGATTAATTTAGTTTTTTGTAAAACCATACATTAAGAAGAAGAAAATTTTACTTAATTGCTCCTGTGTTTCTCTGTATCTCTTTGCATCTCTTATTCTGGAAGTTACAATGCTGTGGAAGCCACTTTTTTTAACAACTAGAAAACTATCTCAAGGTACAAGAAGCTGTGAATTTAAACAAAATGTTGCAAACATTGGCAAAGCATCTGACACAAAATGGATTTGGAAAACTAAAAATATATTTATATATGTTTTTAAGAATGGATGTGGATGATGTAACAGTTTAAAACTCATGGGAAAGTAAGATCATTTTAAAGGAAGAAATTATTAGTAGGCAGAAGTGGAAATATTTGAAGTAACCCTTATAATGCAGAACTTAAGGTATTCATGTGGAAAGGTAAAAAATCATGTTTATTATCTTAATCAAAGTTAATAATGGAAGGAACATGTTCAGGTATTCCTTCTTCCATACAATTTCCATGATCCCTTGGTATTTGTAGGAAGATAGCATTTTGTCCTTTTATTCAATCGTCATCTCATTGAAATTCCCCTTAAGATTCCAGCCCTTCTTATTTAACTTCTCTTGATTTTAGTTTTAAAGAGTGTTTTGATAAGCTTTGCTTTGAGCCAATTAAGAGATAAATATATTGTCTTCCCACAAATCTAAGGTGCATTCACACTATCTTCTTGACTGCAAAATATTGCAGAACTGTATGCAAACACCCTCACTTCAAACTTAGATCTTTCCCATTGTTGAGAACTTGCACTCCAGGGAATTCATGACAAGATGCATGAAGACTATATCCACATCCAGATGAGATAGCAAGTATGGGAGCTATTAAGTATTAAATCTGCAGAAAGATCCAGATAGATGGCCCCAAAACAGCAGAAATGGCCATGCTCTAAATGTCAGGATTTGTACTAGTAAAAGGAATTACACTGCAAGTCCCATGATTATTTCATTGGTTAGTAGACAGTAATTGCAGGGTTGTCAGGGGTGTTATTTTAGAGCATTTGCTCTCCATGTCCAGAACGGGTTGCCCCTGTGGTCTGGAAGGGAAGAAGGGGACTGAGGCTGTGTCAGTCACATCCACCTTCTTGGGTGTAGAATCGTGTCACCAGCACTGGGGTTTTTAAGTGCTCAGAACTGCAGGATGACATTCTTGTACATTTTATCTATAGTGATTTAAAAGACTAGTGGGAAACCTTAACATCTAGTGATTTGTCAAGCTGACAGCAATTACCTCTGGATGAGCAAAAGCTATATGCTGCAAGTTGTAAGAATGAGATGTGATTCTTATTCTGCTTGGTTCCATATTCAAGCAAAATGTTAAACAGTTCAGTGAAAGGACCTTGGGTAAACAGCTTTATTTCCATTACAGCGAAGGTGTTCACATGAAAATATTCTAAAGTTTACTAGCTTCTGCCACCCAGAAAAAAAACAGGTGAAACCCAGATTCAGTTAGCACAGTAAAAGCTTTTGTCTTCTCTCATTCTGGACAAGTACTCTGGCAGCCTCACTCGAAAGAAGGAAAAGGCATTTTTTTCAGAAGAATACATTTCCATATACTATGCTTCAAATGCAAACCGGTGCTTTTGAAGAATAGTTCCTATCTCTATAGCTTTTTCTACAAAGAGACAGTGAGAAGCACTGCACTTTCTTTTACAGCATTTTGAATATAGATGTCTCACCTCGTATTTTAACAGCAAAAGGATATACTCTTCCCCTTGGCTTTAAATGTTTCCAGCTTTCATTCAAACATAGGTTGAAACATAGGTTTTCAATTGCACTACTCTGTGATCCTTCTCCAACTTAATTTTGGAGATTTCAGTAACTTAGGAAACAACATTCATGTATGGCTTTGAAGTTTCAGTGTATTAATAATGACTGAAACTCCCTGAAAAAAAAAGCAGTTGTTCAGTGACCTGTGTGAAATACAGATGGATGGTGTCAAAGGAGCTTCCTGACAGACAAGCTGTTGTCAGTGCTATTGCTAATTGGCAGTGTTACCATCATTCACAGAAGAAATCAAGGACTCAGTAGACAGAGGTGTGCTATTTTTTACCTACAAACCTCTATGTCCAGTGGCAGCTGAACAACAACATCTGTAAAGAGAAATTTTTTCTATTTCTATTTGCTTTTAATAAGGTGTGTGTTCTGGGTTCAGCTAGGATAGAGTTAATTTCTTCTCAGTAGCTCTTAGAGGTCTGTGTTTCAGATTCAGAATGAGAATGGTGTTGTTAACATGCTGATGTTTTGTGCTTTGCTACATTTTGCTTATCCCTAGTCAAGGACTTTGTGTGTGTGTGTGTCTCATGCTCTGCCTGTGAGGACTTTCATAAAAGAAGCAGAGTGCACACAGCTAGGACAGGCGACCCAAACTGCCCTCAGGGATATTCCACACCACAGAATATCATGTCCAGTGTGTAAATTGGGGAAATTACTTATGAGGGGCCAGATCTGAGTTTGGGAACAAAGTCTGGCATTGTCAGGGAGTGGTGAGCAATTGTGTCATGCGTCACTTTTTTGTTTGGATATTGTGGGAATTTTTCTTTCCATTTTAATTATTATTACTACTATTATTGTATTTTAATTTGGTTTTAATTCTTAAACTGCTTTTATCTCAACCTACAAATTTGACTTTTGATTCTCTTCCCCATTCCACAGGGACAGGCATGGAGAGAGAGAGTAGTTGAACATGCATCTACATGGTGCTTAGTTGCCAGCTCAGCTTAAATCACAAGAGTATGTTAGCTTAAATCACAAGAGTATGTTAGCTTAATGACTGGAATCAATGATCTCAGAGGTCTTTTCCAACCTTAAAGGGTCTATTATTTCTTCCTGAAGTGAAAGAGAAAATTAAAGTTGCAGTTTCCCTAGGGAGAGAAAACCCAATTTTTACTCTTTTTTGCCACTTTTGTCATTGTTGAATGGAAACAACAGAGGAGACTCCACCTGAAGACAAAAAAGTTGTTCTTGACTTTCAGCAAACACCAGGCTATTTTGTAAGGAGGGACATGACTTCTCTTTTACAGCTTAGTTGTTAAGAAGCCTTGAATCTAGCAATTATTGACATATAGCTTTTCCACTCTGGAGTGTTTTAAAAGGATGTCTGCTTTTGTGAAATGTGGTGTGGTTTCTCAAGGACTTTGCAACAGTCCCCTGCTTTTGGTAACTCATAAATAGTGATTAACCTGAGAACTCCCCCCCAGTCTCATGAATACAATTTTGGTAATACATCTCAAGATGCAACTAGTCTTTTTTTTCCTACAAAGGCACCCTGCTTACTCATGGTCAGCTTGACTGCAATGCCATTCAGATGTTTTTCTGCAAAGACCTTAGATATCCAAAGGCAGATCAGATTAGGAAAAAACTGAGTCAAAAAACCCACTGAGTAACCCAATCTTCTCTATGACTTATGTCCTTGGACCCTCTACCTCACTGTGCAATTGGCTCATTTTCTTTGGTCTTTCTTTTGCTGGCAATGCACTTGCAGAAATATTTCTTTATTGTACTTCACATCCCTACTAGCTTTAATTCCAGTTGAACTTTAGTTTCCTAACTTCATCCCTGTACATTCAAGCACTGTCACTAAATTCCTCCCTGCTTCCACCTTCTGTACACTTCATATTCCCTCTGTGCTCTGAAGTAGCTCTCATTTTATCCATGCTGGCTTCTGCTGTACTTACCTGACTCTCTGAAGATCAGTCAGCTCTCTTAGGCTCCTTTGTCCTTAATGCACCAGAGTGCAAGTTTCTGTTCAATTTTAACCACAATAAAAAGTGAGTTAAAAAATTTTATTTTCCTTATAATTGTAGGAATAAAAGGACACATATACAGTGTTGCCTGTGTTGCTACTTGTCAGTGCCTCCTGACATTTATTGGGACTGCTAAAAATCTTGGGTTTGTTAGTAGCACCATTTTCAAAAATATTGGTCTTAAGTTAGATTAAGATGACCTTGATCTTGAAAACTGCAGTCAGAGATAGTCCTTGCAGTGACTCCAGAAATTCTTGGTCAATTATCCTTGGCAGAGAGTAACGAGTGGGGTTTTTGCAGTTGAAGGTTTAGAAAGTTAGGGATTGAGGATGAGGTGGGCTTTGCTCCATTTCTTGAAGAAAACAAAAACCTTCAGATTTTTCTACTAGAATACTTTTTTATGTTGCAATGCATATCCTGCTTTGGAACTGCCTACTCATGAAGACCATACAAGGAGGATTTTCTTTGCAGTAATGAAGTAATCAAGGCTGAGTTTCCATTTGATATTCCATCCCAGTCACAATCTTTTGATTAAAAGGACTTGGGCCAGACAACATCTACCCTATTCTTTTCTGGTTTGTTCAATGTCCTAAGATTCTGTTGCCACTGTCAGTGTAGTTCTTGGAGAAGAAGTGGGAAAGGAGGAATGGAAAAAAGATTACAGAATCTATAAGTAAGGTTGCACCATGCACTGTGGAGAATAGATACATGTAAAAAGGTTGATCATGTCTGATTTTGTTTCAAGGGTTTTCATCCACAACTGTAAAACATTCCAGGTCCAGGTCCTGTTTGTACTTTGATGTATAAATATCTGAGAAGTGAAATTTTCATAAGCTTGGACATTATATCAACAGCACACTTCAATGTATGTGCACATGCCTCCATAATGACATCTGACCCTTGTGACTCATATTTGAACGTGATGAAATAAATACAAGGTCATCTTCTGGGCTATTAGAATCAAAGTAATAAATTCATAGCTGACTTCTGGTTTTATTAAGGGGGCAACAGTGGTGTAAAAAGGTTGCAGAGGATAAAAAAAGCATAAGAGAAAAACACTGTTGATGCATAAAAACTACATTTTCAGTACAAAAGGAGAAGAAAAAACATAGTGAAATATTTACTTGAATGGGGGAAAAAAGCTTTAGAAGTAAGAGGGAAGCTTAAAAAACTGAGTTGATATATATATTGTTTTAAAATGTCTGTTTGAAACCATCTCTGAGAAACGGACGCTGTGCAGTGGAGAGAGAAGGAACTTTGGGAAAATTGCCTGAGGGAGGAGAAGCAGAAAGCACAGCTCCACCATGAGAGAGATTTACATCACATGACATTATTGCTTCTTGTCTTGTTTTAGAAAAGACAAATAATGCTAAAGATATTTTGTCAGGTCCTTGAGACAGCAGGGATTTGGCTACAACAAAAGTTCATTTAAATTCCTTTTTCATTAAGGAGGAGAAAAGGACACCAAATTTATTCTATCTAAAGTGAACCAGAACAGCCCATAAAGAAACCACAGAAAGAAAAGGCTGAAGAGTATCTTTCCACAGTTAGGCTCAGAGGATATGACAAGTGTTGTGTCTCCTGCTTTTGAGATCATGCTGCAAACAAAGAACTACATTGGCAAATATATGCCAGTGAATGCATTGTATGGTGACCAGGACAGACTTTGTAGGGAACTTCACCTGCAGCCAGAAGTTTTTTCATAACATTAACAGTCATTGCAGAGGGACAGAGTTGAATTCTCCAAGTTGATGTAAGTCACCAGTTTCAGTAGAAATGCTTGCATGATATTCTCGATGAAGATACACATACCCAGCAGATCTTCAACATTTGGACCTAAGAATTTTAGCCATGCTTTTTGGACAGCCATTACCAGATCTAATCAGAATGACTGAAAGCAGTGTTGCATTATTAAAATAGAATTTTCTAGAATCAGACAGCTTTAATTAAAGTTGAATATATCTGTGAATCAAATTTCTATGACTATTCTACAGGGTCACTTGCACACTATATTAATTATAAATGTATATATTTATTGAACGTACATCATTAGTTTATCACTCATATTTGGGTGGTTTTGATTTTTAAATTGAGGCATCCATGCAGGCTTTTTTTCCATCCCAGCTCAGTGAATCTAATGTACAGCATACCATGTTGGAAGATGTGGGTGGAAGATTCAGAAATTATTTTGCTAGCAAAGATGTGTTCTTGAAGGAAGTAGATGCACTCTCACTTCTTCCATGCCTCAAAACTTCTCCCTTCTGTGCTCTAAATGTCAGGATTTGTACTAGTAAAAGGAATTGCACTGCAAGTCCCATGATGATTTCTTTGGTTAGTAGACAGATCCAACAAAAGTTTCACAATCTGGAATGGGAGATAATTCTGTCTATTTTCACTCCTGCCTTATAATGAATCTATACAACATAAACCAAGATTTTTGCCGTATTAACTCTAAATATTAAATACAAAACAGCCCTGATGTGTTTGCTATTAAGGGCATATTTGCCTAATCAGTGTTTCCATTTCTATTTGTCTTTCAGGTATAACAGAGCAAATTTATAGTTATGGAAAAGGACAAATGAAAGAGGAATATTTATTTGTCTGAACACTCGTAGCACAGGTACATTATAGTAACTTCATGTAACTATTCCAAATGAAAACCAGCATAAAGAGAAAGGAGATATGGATGTACTAAAAAGGGCTGAAGAAAATAAAATATATTGGCTTTTTTACCTTTAAAACTTGCACTTAGTACAAACTGAAAGTTTATATTCTAAACACATAATTGATTATGTTTTGCACAGTCCTCTCAAATAGGTCTTCAGGATCTTCAGTGAAGGAAGGAAGACAAATTGAAAGATGTTTATTTTTGTAACAGTTTAGAGACAACATACATGTACATCACTTTTTTATTATTTTAACTTACATAAAGATATTTCAAGCTATAAATTTTCAAATACTCTAATAAATTTTCAATTACTCTGTCTTATAGTATGCAGGTCACCACACTAAAACCCGCAGATGTTAAATATTCATCAAAGTGTCTACAGGGATAAGAATTTAAATCTCACTTGGGAGCTAGAGCAACCTCATCAGGAAATAGCATTAGTTTCAAAGCAAAATGTGGAAAGGATGCTCAGCACCTTGGCATTTTGATACTTACCATATCAAGGAGGCTTCTTTTTAATCAGAAATAGCTATTACCTTGAGGATAGTGCTGTCCATCTGCACCAGAACTTAATAAACCTTGGTAAAATCTTTCTAATCCTTGTCTTCCTCTTGGACTAAACACAGGAAATGCACACACTAGCATGAAGACCAGCACCACAATATATCAGTAAATACACACCAGAAAAGGCAGATTACTGTGCCTGTGCATAGTCCTGAGTGGTGATTCCCTTATCTCTAAGTCACAGAGACAGGCATGTGGCAGCTTGAGCATGAATAGAAATGCATAGGACAGAGTTAGAGTCCCAACACTGCAGCACTCCTGAGAGTTCATTTGTAAGGTGAGCAGTGAGAATTTGATAGGTGACTGTGTCCATCAGCCTCTGCATTTGTGATGAATTTGAATCCTTCTGTGTTCAAAACCAAGTTCAATATATGTGAAAGGAACATGTAGGAGAAAACATGCAGTCTTTCTTAAAATAATGTCAATTTTACTTTTACCATATGTAAATTGCTGCAGTGCCACAATTCCAAGATCCAAGGGAAAAATGCCAAAAAATACAATACTGAATTGTAAAGCAGGTACCCATGTGGGCTGTAGATTAATTTAAGCCATGTAGGATTTTATTTGTCTCTGTGAAAAAGAATCTCTGCTGCCCAATTTTTGGAAAGGCAAAGCATGATATACTCTTGAAAAACATTTTTTGACATGCCAGTCCCAACTACATTTCTTGGAGTCAATGTTCTCCTGCCATTCTAACAGGGCCAAATTTTATCTAAGGTACACTATTAAAACCAATTTCTCCTTTCACAAGAGCCCTTGTCATCATTCTAACCCTCACCATGTAGTTATGAAAATTAATTTGTGAAGTAGAGAATCATCAGGCCAACTGAATTTTAGTAAAAGGGGGCTATTAGCCTGTCAACAAAGCTGGCATTGTTATGAGGCATTATGTACATGATTACATCCAGCTATTGTGAAAACAGCAAATATAGATAAGTAGAAAAAGAGTTTGCTTGCCCCTCAAAGTCTATAAGGATTTCTAAAAAGTTTCTGTTTCCTATCAGCACAGAACTTTGACCTTAGGAAAGCTGTAGAAGAGAGATAAGCAAGCCTGGTGAAACCTGTAAAGAAGTCTTCCCACATCCAATATCAAATTCCAAATGGCTTTTGCAGTCATCCTTGGTCATCATCCAAGACCTTTTCTATTGCGCGTGGACATGGATTAATATGAAACAGCTGAAGCAAGAACCAGTATTCAGCCCTCCAAAATGGTGATAGCACTTCAGCCACCAGAAAATTCTATAATCTTTCAGACCTATAAATACTTGCCTGACAGAGTTCAAATGAAGAAAATGCTCCACTGAAAAATTATCCAAATTACTTCAAATGTGGAAAATATTAAGAAATCTTATTCTTTCCTGAAGGAGTTTGGGGAGAAAGTACATTTTTCTAAATACACTCTATCTCTCCTGCTTTTTATTTCAGTACCTGTGAAGATGAGGTAGCCTCCAAACTGTCTTCATCCCTGACAAAATGTGCAGAAATGCTGTACCCCGTGTTTGGACTGTTGATGGAGACTGGTAGGTTTTTGTAACTGGGCACTTAGACATCCACCATTCATGTGCAAAAGTGGGAATTCAAAGTAGCACAAGCTGGGTTAGCCAGGAATTATTCCTCAGGTAGCTTGGAAAGACAATGTGACCAAGATAAACACTGAAGCACTAGAAGAGAAATAAGGACCTCATGAGCCAACCACAAGTATCATTTGGTAATTTCTATGTATAGATATTTCAGCTGATAGAGGCATCAACACTTTGATTGCACAAATTTAACAGAGATTATTGCAGTTATCCAAAATATGAACTAAATTCATTTGTCATAAACCCATAGGAATTACAAATTGGCTATTCTTTCAGTTGGTGAGAAATGCTATGATTTATTTATTAAGAACATAAAGATGAAATTACCTTTTTGTTTCCACTGGTTAAATTTAAAAAAAAAAAACTGTAATATGAAAAAATGCCATATATTTCCTTTTTTCTTTTTTTTTTTTTTTTTTTTTGGTAAGAATTAGCTGTTTCTAAAAACAACAATTTTATTAGTGGCAGAAAAAGAAGGGGTAAACATACTTTATTTGATAATATTTCAACTAACTTCTGAGGAACAGAATTTTTCCCAAGACAATACTTTGCTACACTAATATTCTTTTCTTTTTATCTTCTGTAAATCTGCCTCAAAGCAGAAATGTAAAAACAATCTCCATTACTGGTATGTTTGCCTCCTGCAAATTTGTGCCATGTTTCTGTAATGCAGGAAAATTTCCTTTCACTCTAGTTTTGACTGAGACCAGATAAAAAAATGAAAATTTGGAAATTTTTTTCAGCATGGTTAATACTCTTCAGGGAATTGGCTCTTTTTTTTTTTTTTTTTTTACTTGATGGACTCTACATGAAAATAATCTTTATTTTCAAAATGTCAGCCTGTGATATTTCAAATTAAGACTTTTCCATCTTTAAAAACTGACACCCTCTCGCCTCTTCATTTACAAAGTCATATTTTCTGTTGAAAATTTAAATTCTTCGTTCTTGTGTTTGGTGTTAACAAGGTGGTGACTTTTTTTCGTGCGAGAATAAAAGAAATCAAAAAGTGCATTTTATTTAGAAATATTCCATGAAAATAATTTATATTCTTTCTGGAAAGAGTCTTCTTTACCACCAAAAAAAAAAAAAATTAAAAAAAAATTTAAAAAAAATGATATTGTGGAAATGACTTTTATAACTTTTTTATAACATAAATTATGATGAAGGCTGTCAGAAATGTTACTATTCTGCAGGGGATATTATAACAGAACTCATCATTTCTAGTCTTGTCAATTTCACTTGGTTTTGCTATTCTCTGTGGTACTACTTACTACCTGACAGAGAGGCTTCTTTGGAAACCTGCATACAAATAGATTAATATCAGAATAGAAGAATGGGGAAGAAAGTGGTCTTTTTGTAAGCTCCTGCTTTTTTTTTATGTGTTTGGGGTTTTTTTGTTTGTTTGTTTGTTTGCTTTATTTTTTGGGTTTTTTTTTTTTCCTTTTTTGGAAGAGGAATGTATGCCTGCAGAAATGCACATATTTAGAGGTAGAGCAGCTTTGGGCTGGACTCAAGTCACACACTGCTCTTTAATAATGAGGGTAAGGCTGCAGGGAGCTCAGCGTGTTTGATTCTGGTCTGCCAGCAGCAGACCTCCTGCTAATACCTTGTATGATCACTATCAATAATCTGTGTTTCAAAGCTACCCAAATATTATTGCATTATTTTTTTTAATTAGTTTCCATGTGCTTTATGGAACAAATGTAATGACATTGAGAAACTGGTGGAAAAAAACTTTTGCCATGTGACAGAAAATCTATCCTACCACTGCAATGCAAAATAAAACATTCATATCTGCAATCATTTTTTGTCAACCTATAAAATTGGGGTTTTTTGAGGAAGTTACAACCGTGATTACTTCTATAAAGATAAAAATAAGCAATAAGTCCTCAAAAAAAAGTTTTTATTGAGCTTTGTACAGATCATAACCTATCATTTAATATATCTTAAGTGTCAACTTTCCTCCTTCACTCCAAACAGACACAAACATTTCCTTCCTTTTCTGCTAGCCTTCATCTGATTAAGCTAAAATTTTTGAGCAAAATCAAATTTTGGACCTTCTCCTGAGGGGTGGTCTGAATACGGTACATTTTGTTTTCAGGGCACCAGCCTCAAAATAATGTTGCTGCCAATCCTTTGGGATCAGTTTTCAACATACCATCCAGCTTCTCTCTCCTAACAATTTCCTCTGTCAGGACTGATATTTTCAGTAGTCCAGGGGACTGCAGCTGTGATAAAGATTGATGACTGGTGAGGACAAAGTTGTTCATCATGAGGCTGGCACTACAAAAAGTTTTTAAGGTAAAGATGGGCTTACTATGTACAGAGACTTAAATTCCTCAGTATTGGTGATGATGTGTTCCAGACTCCTGTGAACTGAATCAGACAGGAGGGGAGTCATCTACTAAAATGGATGAAAAATGTTGTTTTGAGGGACTTGCTCTCTTCCCAAAGGCTACCTCAGTCAGAGAGCTCTGACTTTTCTAGCCATGAACGAGACTTTGTAACTCAATTGCCCCTCATATTTCTTTTAATCAGACAAGAAAGCAAGTGGCAAAATAGTTTTAGACCAGGCTTGAAGGAGAGGCCGTTATTTTTGTTGCCTTCTCAGGAGTGGCATCATCCTCCCTCTCCATCACCAAGCTCCTGAAGAGTTGGCAGATTTCCTGCTGGTTGTCATGTGTAATCATTGTGGTCAATTAGGCCCAGAGGTGCTGAGGGAGAGGGTATAGTCAGGGTCTTACAGCAAAAAAAAAAAAAAAAAAATCACTATTTTATTCTTTTGAGAGGTACAATATTTGGCAGAGAAAAACAGAAAAGCTTTTGTGCAGCTAAAAATTATCACTGTTTTAACACCTGCAAGGTTCTAATTTTTTTCTTTATGGCCTCTTTTTACTCATGTCCCATTATCCAAAAGAATGAAGTTGAGTTACAGCAATACTTATCATCTTCCTGAAAGCTATAGCAGGATGGGGGAAGGAGAGGAAGATGTTTTTGTCCTATTTACTACTAGACTGCCCATGTTGGTCATATCAGCTGCTTAAATGACTTTCTCTTAGGTGTTCCAAAGGCACAGAATCATGCTTTATACTGTTCCTATCCCTCACATAATGTTTTTAAAAAGTGCCAGTAGAATCCTTCCTACCTCCCATCCTTAACAGTACAACCTCCATGCTGATGTCATAGACAGCTTCCACGAATTAGTGATAAATAAATGACAAAAATGGTAAAAAGTGACTCAAATCTGAGAAGAGCTCATTTGTAGGGATCCATATCATAACACACTAGGAAATATTCTATCTTCCACTCATGATCACATTAAGTTTACAGCTGAAAAATATACATTCACTGAAATTTAATCTTCTTAAAAACTTAGAAACAATTAATGAACCGTATTGGTTTATCTCCTTTCAAATTATTTATTTTAATTTGCTGTTGACCCTTTGCACTCAGGTTTGTAATAATATTAACAATGAAAATGTCACTCTTACAAGGTTTATTTGTAGTGATATTACCAGAGATACTATACTTGAACCTGGTAGGACACAATAGGACCAGAAGAACTTTTTGGATTCTGAAGTAGAAACATTTCTACAATGCGTCTTTTTTTAATTACATCTGAGTTTATAATTCCAATTAATTTCATTATATTCTGGGGAATGGTCAGGCCTCTGTTAAGGATCCAGGTGCTATAAAAGATACTTGGACAATTTTTTAGTGTTTCTGTGAGTGAAAGGAGTGACTGTAAAGGTGAAACTAAAGTGATCTGATCCAGACTATTAAGGCAGCTTTCTGATATAGTGGAAAAAATATATTTTAAAAAAAAAAAATTACTCTCAATAAAGACTTCCTTGTTAAAGACTTTCTTGACTGAAAACCAGTACAGAAAGAGCAGAAATGAACACTAAATAATTGCAACACAAATTAGTCATGCTCAAAATCCTTTTTCTGTACTCAGAAAACCTGTCTTTCATGTCATCATAATATTTCATCCAATATTACTTTTTCTTGACAAGACCCTAGTCTGGACCATGGGCCCAAAATCTGCCTATACAGACCCAGTTCTTGAAGCCAGCTGTCTGCATCCCTATTTGTCTGCATGAAATAGTGTGTGATTTCAGACAGATTCTGCAATTCTTGCCCACTTTCAGCACAGTTGCTGAAGACTTTTGAAAATATCACTAGGCTATACCATAAATATGCTAGTTACTGAGCAAGGTTCTACTAAAAGTTCCTAAAGACATCAGGATTTAACCCATAATGAAATGACCTTAAAATTGATGTGCTTGAGTGCATTTGCAACTGCATTGCAGTTCATTATGCCCAAACTCCTTTATAAATATTAATTAAAGCTAAAATTCTGCTGATAATGAAGCATATCCTGAGCTCTAGAGAGATGCCATTGTGCCAAACTCTTATAATTTGAATGCAAGTTTAGCATATTCTAAATTACATAATATAAATAATGTAATGTAAATTTATCTATAGAGTACACATGAAGCTACTAAAAATTAGATAAAATGTAAAGTATATAACATGACCATAATTCAATAAAATTCACCTTTTTTCTTGCCTTCTTAGAAACCCCAGCAGTGTGTGAATCAGCTTGGTTTGGGGAGAAAGGTGAGCCTCAGAAGTGCAAAGTGAAGAAGAGGAAGGCTGAAACTTCATCTTGCAGAGCCAGCTAGCACTAGACTGGCTCCATGCCTCTGTAAACCACCACTTCAGACAGGAGCAACAGAGCCGACCCTGAAAGTTCATCCATTACTGCAATCATATTGTAATATGTGAAATAAGCAAGTCATAGTCATAATCATAATAATTACATGTTGATAATTATGGAATTAAATACAATTTAAGGACAAAAAATTATCATACAAACTGTAGGGATCTTTCCTCTATCTTGTTATTATAGTGTTCTCTTGCTCTACAAAGTGTTTTCAGTTCTGGACAAACTACTTGCAGAGGGGATTATTGAGCTTTTTTTCTTTTTATCCCTATGTTTATATTAGTGTTAACATAGACATTAATAAGATTCATTACCAAGAGAGTATATTGCATCTGTTTCCCATATTTTGGAGGACACCACCATATTTTGGAGTTTCACTGTGCTTCTATTATTCTTTGCAGTGCTCACACTAAGTGGCTAGAAGAGTTATATTTTGCGGATTCCACGTTTCATATTTTCAGCCACTAAATGGTTATATCTTGCTTGAAACTGCAGCCAGGTTTTCTCAGTGGCTTCATTTCTACTGCAATTAAATACTGGGGCTCTCCTAAGGCAAAGGCTATTCATTCTCAGCTTCAACCATCACTGCCAGAAAAGGCTGTATCCAGAGCTCAAATCAAAGATCCCAAAATCGCAACACTTTGTGTGCACCGGTGCTGGCCCCGGCTGGTTTACAGCACAAGCATTTAAATAGAACAGGTGTCTTATTTTCTATGAAATAGACCTGACAATGAACATTTCTAGATGAGTATTGTATTTCTGAGAGCTGGAACTAAATTGGCTAGTGATGTTCAGCAGCTCTTTGAAGCATGCTCTTGCAGCCACGGGGACCTTGATCTCACTGTCAGAAGTAACGACAGCAGTGCTAAGCTACCTTTTTTCCCCAGCACAGACAAAGTTTTTGTTGCTCCCTTTTTTTGAGTCAGACTACCATCTGGTCTAAATTGTTGCTTATTGTTTTTTACTCAATAATTTTTCCTTCCTGCCCTTCTTCTCTTCCATTTATTTGTTTGTTTCATTTAAGAATATGTTAAATGTAGCCCCCAGAAAATAAGGAAACAACATACATTTCAATGCTTTTCCAAATGAAAATTCCCATGTCCTGAAATATCAGTCTGCAAAAAATAATTGCAGAGCTAGAACTTTGAGCCAAAGAGGCATATAGTTACCAAATGTTTACAAAACAGAATGATTCAACTTCAACTTAAATATTTAGTAAAAAATTAGTAAATATTTAGTAAATACTTAGTAATAATTAGTAAATAATTAGTAATAGTAATTAGTAATAATAATTAGTAAATACTTAGTTTAAAAAATTATCTTGAATGTTACATAGCTTCCTGCCTGAGAGAAAGCTAGATAAGTAATGTTGTCAAAGTCTATTGAAATATACTGAGAACTTCAGGGAAAATAATGGAACCTGCGAAGTCAAAGGAAAATTGTTAAATGTTGTGACATTTCCTCATCTTTCTCAAAAATATAATAAATACAACAAATAAGTAATCATTGTCAGGAAATTTACAGTTGTGTTCTTGCTCTTTGGAGATTTGGGTGCTGCCATTTGATAGTAAATTATTTAAGGCCGGAAATGTCTCTTCATCCTCAGCCCACTATCAAACTTTATAAACAATAAATATTCTAAGGAGGAAGCACTGTTAATTGGGTTTTATTTAGATAATCCCCAAATTAAAAAATAAGGAAAAAATTAGAAGGAAATGTGAACTTCCCTTCTTCTGATTTAGACTGAGGAATAAAGCAGTAAGGGCGTTGTAACCATTTCCGGCAGTTTTCTTGTGAGAATCTTCCTCCTCAAATTGAAATGACAAAAACAACAGAAAGAATCCATGGACAGATCCTGTTATTGCAGAGCTTTCCACACATAAGTTTCATATTATAGCTCTACAAACTTTCAAAGATTTTCCATCTAAAAAGGGTTCATTAACATGTTAATTATCCATGATTTTAATTAAACATAAAAATTAAATTAACTGCATTTTATTGACAGCAACTCTAGCCACACCAAGGAAATACTGATTTCATAGTTGTCATATTAGTTTCCTAAATATTTCATTTGTCATACTTTGCCTCTTTCCCTTCTTTGTTCTGTAGCCAAAAAGTAACAGACAGAAAAAGCCATGTGGACTTCTTCCAAAAAGGAAAGGGTCTCACAGTGATGCACCATTCAAACATACTCAGCAGGAGGCTGAAGTGCCTTTGATGCTATATGGCAGCTGAAATATATTAAAGGAGATATTGTAGTTGTCAAAGATGAATTCTAGTTTTCTACAGTGCAAAATACCTCTGCTCCACTATTGTGTGACATTTTCCACCAGGAATACATGAAAGACCCTCCCTTATTTCAGTGTACAAAATCACTTGGCTTGTAGAAAAAGATATATTCTGTTGATTCTTTTTCAATTAGCATTTCTTTTATTTTTGTTTTAGTTCTACCTTAAGAAGCATAAACTTTACTCCCTGAATCTGTGATCCTTTATGTCTCTTATGCATAGGCTCACTTTTTTTGGAAGATCTCTAACTCTTTGGTTACTTTTTCCCTCTTTCTTCAATGGCTTAGATAAGGGAGTCATCATTTTGTAATATGAGGCATTATCTCTCTCTTTCTTGTGCCTATCCATGTATTTATTTCAGGCATAGATTTGACTAACATCAGCTAATTCAGCACTATAATGCCCAAATTTTGTTCATTAACTAGATTTACATCAAGTGATTCTGCTGTCATATTCATTTCACCATGCTATCTTAAAAAAAAATAATGATAGCCCAGAATTATTAATGAATATTTATCTTTTTAGTTTTTCATAGCCACTACTAAATATTTTCTTGTTTATGAGACTCCTCTTTCAAGACATATTTACATGCACATTTTGTAAAGCTATCATGAAGATAGGAGCTATCTTTAAATGTAATGGTTTAGAAATCATAAGTAATTTTGCCATGGCAGAACTGAGACCAGCATAAGTTAATTTGTAATGTCAAAAAACATTAGGATATTCCAGTCTGCTTGTGACAAGGTTGCTTCAGACTATAAAAAGTTCCCTTTTTAAAATAATGCATTTCTGCGTACAAAAAAAGCTGATGTGGAATCACCTTGACAAAACCTGTTAGCTCTTTGTGCTATAGCAGGGTTTAATCATAAATGTAGCCCAAAAAAATTAAGCATGTTCATAATTGCTATGTCATTATTTAATAATTTAAAGCCATTACAAATCTACGTATTGCAATCCAAAGAACATCCACCCCTATGCAATAGTATTAATTAGACACTTGAACTGGAAGATTTCATGTGCTTAATGCAATGCATTTTCCTGCATAACAGTACTTGTCTCAGCTGGGGTAATTCTCTGCTCTAATTCTCTGGGTATGGAGATGTGCTGTGCATTTGTGTTGAACACAGGGCTGATAATACAGAGATCTTTTTGTTGCTGCTGAGCAGGTCTTGCACACAGCCAAGGCTTTTTCTGCTTTTTGTACTGCCATGCTGTTGAGAAAGTTGAGGGTATGTGGGAGCCAGGACAGGTGACAGGTGACTAAAGGGATATTCCAGACCATATGGCACCATGCTTGGTTTAGAAAGTGGGGGAAGGAGGAGGAAGCAGGGAGGAACATTGGGAGTGGTGGAGTCCCAAGTAACCATTACATGTGATGGGGCCCTGCTCTCCTGGAGATGGCTGAACACCTCCCCACCCATAGGAAGCAGCAAATTGATTCCATGGTTTGCTTTGCTTGCACACATATCTTCTGCTTTCCCTAATAAACTGTCTTGATCTCAACCCACAAGTTTTCTACTTGTTATTCTTCCAATTCTCTCCCCAGTCTCGCTGATGGGGGAGTGAGTGAGGGTCTGTATGGGGCTTGGTTCCCAGCTGGGGTTAAACCACAGCAATAGCAAATACACTTACAATATTTTCCCCCTGCATACACACACACACATTTGCAAAATTACAAGTCCAAGCTACATAAAGGAGGCTTGTAAAGTGACATGGAACGGTCAAGACAATTGTCTGAACCTTTCTGTTTGGAAAAAATATTCCAAAAATATAAGGGAGGAAATGATGCCTCAGGTTTTAGCTTTTATATTTTTCAGATTCTGTACTGCATCAGTGTGTAGTTCTGAGCTTCATATTAGGGGATAGTAAGCTCTCTCCACAGAGTAGATAGACAAAACAATTCCTTCTCTAGCTGGGGACCAAGGACAACTGATCCAAATTTCAGGCCCAAAAGCATAAACAACAGCGGAATGAAGAGAGAAAAACAAGGATGGGACTTCATAATCTAAAGCTATAACTGGACAATTAACTCCAATATGCTAATGGACCAGAACTTATAAGAGACCTCATGACCGCTCATCCATTTATGTGACTATTTTGGGTTCATCTTGGGTGTAGCCCTGGCTGGGCTCTTGTACTGCCCAAGGTGTATCCATTGAGGCCTTTTAATAAATACCTACTTTATTCTTTAACTCTGTCTAGCCTCTGTTCTGTGGATGTGACAGCCTGGTCAGAGAGCGATAAAACTAGACAAGTTTTCCCAGAACTGGCCTGCGAGACTTTAAGGAGTTGAAGATAAACAAAGATAGCTTATTATAAACAACCTACAGATGTTGTTTTTCTACTCTCTGTTTTCTTGTTTTTCTCAAAGATTGTTTATATGAAGGGCATCTTGTTAATTAGCCAATCAGGTGAAATGTATTAATTAAATGACCAATCAAGTCCACCTGGATCGGAACAGCTTATAAAAAGGAGCAGTTCCAAATATATGGTGCATTATGCCAATCAGCCTTCTGATGAGTTTGTGTCATTTCTTACTCAACAGTGACACTAGGTCAGCCTTCACAAGGCATCACTTGTCTTCTCCCATGTTATTTCCTGTGAGGAAGAGGTCGACTCCTAACTCAGTGATTAAGGCTCATTTGATCAGAGACTAATGTTACCATGAAAACCCAAGTAGGATCAAAGTCAGTTCTGTGAAAGACAGCTAAGCAGATGCCAGCTGCCTCCTCAAAAAAATCCAGCAGACCCTCAAGAAATTCTTCACCATCCAAGGGATATCTGGGCTTCTCCAAGCAGTCCTTTATCCATTTGCAAGGACAGACAGATTGGAGCTTCCAGTCTTATCAGGCTGTGTCCTGAGCAGCACCAAAAGAAAGACATCTATGGCAAATGAAGAGAGAGGCCATGACATTTCATGCTTGGCATATCTTGCAGACACTGATTTCCTTTTGAACACATTTTTGAGTGAATCCCTTTCAACTTGAATTTCAAAATTAGTCGTTAGTGTACTCACCAACTCCTGATGACAAATATTTTTTAGAATGTTCTAATTCACAGCTTCTTCCTGAGCTTCTTACATCCACTTTTCAAGAATTGTATAAGGTAAGTGTGGATACTAAAACATTATGTGCAGAAAGGTATGTTTTAACAAGGAAAATGTAACTGACATCTCATTGTCTTAAAAACAACGATGGGAGATTATGATGGTAGCTCTCAAGTGAAAAATTATCCATTCAAATTTTTAAAGCATTTTCTTAACCTCAGCTTGGACCTGGAAAAATGAACAATTAGACGTGCTCCATAACATAATAGATTGTGTGCAGCGTAATATTTCTTTAATTAAATAAATAAAAATTAACAGCTTGCTAATGAAAATTTTCAGAAATAAAACTCCTAGTCTTGTTTGTTGAAAATAATTAATAATTTTAAAGGATTAATAAAAATTTTATCAGATCTCCAATGGACCCAATTTCTTTCCTTCATGATAAAGATTTACTTTATATGCACCATTACAGAGATCATGTGATGTAACAATGCTGCAACTATGAGAGTCCAGACATGTCTAAAAATTATTTTAACTATTTGTTGGAAGGTTTTGGTCTGGAATCCCTATCCCAGAAAAGGATCATAAGTTTACATTCTAGTAAATTACACCTACCTTGTTTAGGCGACCTCTGAGCTGTGTCCACATCCAAAAATCTCCCCCTGGATAAGCTGGACCACTGTGTTGGGATAAGAGTGCTCTTACAGAAAGCAGCTTTGCAGACTCTGACCAGAGAGTGCTGGTGGACCCAGGACAACTGGTAAGATACATCTGTGGTGCTGGATCTAGTTATGGGCTCCCCAGAACAAAAGAGATGTGGGAAGAGTCCAGTTCATTGGAAAGTCCAGGGCCACAAAGATGAGTAAGGTAAGAGCTCGGAGCATGCCTCATTTGAGGAGAAGCTGAGAGAGCTAGAGCTGCTTAGCTTGCAGAAGAGAAATCTCAGGGGCAGCTTATCAATATGTAGAAATACGACTTGGGGTGGGAGGAAGGAGTGGTAGGGAACAGAGAAATTAGGGAATAAGTTGTGCTTTTCTCAATGGCTGGCAGCTCTGGAACCAATACTAATTGTTTTATTAACGCTTGCAATTTTCAAGGCATGATAAACATAAATTAATTCCAGAGATTTAGACATCAATTACAGTACAAGACTAGATATACCACCTTTCTGTGAAGATTATGCCATCTGATCTCAAGTAGAAAGCGTAGTATCTTAGAAAGTAATCTTGAAAAGTTGCTAGGGAGCCAGTTCTGACTCCTTTATAAGAAGTTGATCTCAAGCTAAACCATTTGTGTAATTTAAACTTGGTAGATTAGAATGCAGTGGAGAATGAGTCATTCCCTTGTGTAAGCAGGTCTTTTTACCCAGGACTAGAATATTAAAATCAGAGCTTATCATACAGCTGTGAACACTACAGAACATTTCTGTTCTGCATGTAAATGTAGAGAAGAATAAAAGTCTGTTAAGGGACCAGATGATGAGAGAAGATCAAGACAAAAGGAAAGAAATTCACAAAGAAAATATGGGAAGTAGCAGCAGGTCAAAATATAATTAAAAAAAAAAAGAAAGAAAGAAAAAGAGATAAAGGGAAAAAGAGCCCCATTGGAGATTTAAACTATTTAGATAAGAAAAAAATTATTACAGAAAATTCCACTAGCACACCAAAGCCATGAAGCAGACAGGAGTAAAAGTGATGAAACTGTATAATCAAATAAGAGGACCTTTAGTTAGAAAGAAAATTTGAAGAAGAAACAAAAGGCATGTACAAGATTTCACTCCAAGAAGCAAAGTAGATAGTACTCTGGAATTTTCTGCATATTTACATCTGCAGTAGGGCTCCTTTGTTTGAAGTCCTATTGTAGGGTATGGACAATAAAGAGGATAGCTGTCCCTGGAAGGTGTCAAGGACAAAAATGTTGCATCACTAAAAATATTGAAAGTATTAGCATGTGAGTTTCCAAATGGCCGAGATATGGCAGCTCCCATCAGTGACATTTGTAGATGGCGGACCCCACGGAGAAAGTTGAAATCCCACCGAACTAGAAAACCTTCATTTAAGATGCTCAGTCAACCTCTAACACATAGATCCCATTCTTACACACACCCCTTACCCTTCTTACCCATCACATTTCACTTGTGCTATACCAAATGCAGGTCTACACATGTAGTGAAACATCTAGATTATAACTGATCCAGACATATTTTTTAAAGGGAAATTCTAGCGTTTCACCTGTGCCAGAACAAGGAAAGAAGCCAGAGCAATGGTAGACATAATAGGTAGATGGAACACCATCTTCTTGAAATGCTGGATTACAACATGCCCTAAACTGCCTTAAATGTGCTGTGTTGGATGCAGCTGACACTGTAAAAGGCACACGGGTGTAACTGGAAGGTGTAACTCTGATGTTTCTGAAAAGGGAAAAGATCTTTCAGTTCACTGGTGGGGATGGGGACGGAGGAGACAGATCATACTCCAAAAATTCAATTTCTGTCTCATCCAACTGTCTAATCCAACTATTTTCTTTGCACTAATTGAGTACTCAGAGCTTACCAGATGCATAGAAAATGTTTTGAATAGAGTTTGACTCTTCTGAGCTGAGTGCTCAATCCCTGAGAGAGAAATCTAATTCAACAGAAGAGCTTAGAGCAGGACCACCTTTTCCAGTGACTTGTAGATGACTTTGCCATTTTCTAGAAGTTTATCCCATCTTTGTCCCGCCTTTAAGACATTTCTTCTTGCCATCCAAACAAATGATATTCATGCTAAATAGTTACAGAGAACAAATTGTGTCTATAACTCCAGTGCAAGCTAATACTTCTTGGACAATGCCTGTCTGTGTGGAGCACCATTATCAGAAAGAGCAAGTCAAAGAATCTCACAAAAATAAGATGAAAAGTAGTGCACTTGTACTGAAGTAAAGTGCTCTTAAAGATAATATATTCAGCTCTCAGGTTCCAGAACAACCTATTAGGAAATTATGACCATCACTACGTTTCCAAAGGTCTCTGCTGTAACAGTGGGGAGATGCTAATAAGTACCTCTGCTTCCTGGGGACACATAGTCCCCATGGCAGATGCCTACAACTTTTCAACTCCTTTTGTTCTGTTATTCTACCATTATGATGCATAAAAAAAGACAATCCAAATGTCCTAAAGTCATGTAACTCCCATGCCATAGAGCACAAAGCTCCTTTTCAGTCCTGGAAAAGAGTTTACTCCAAAACAATTGACCTGAAAAGTGTTCTTGTTTTGGAACAGTGTGTTTCAATTATGTTCTTTTTCACTTGAAAATGTACTAACAAATTTTTGTGTGCTACTCTAATTGCATCTCAAAGAGTCAACCACCTGTAATGCTTCCAGCATGTTTGAAATATATATCTGAGGAATTAATTCAGCTGTTTCTCTTCTAGTGGTTCTGATGTCCTACATCCTCTCTGAAACACCACCATACAGGGTGTTCACATGTATGGTCTCCAGGTTTTACAGCCCTGGTGCATCATCTGGCTCTTTTCACCTGAATTCCTTACACTAAGGAAGGGGGACTCTCAAAATCCAGCAAGTTAAGGTGCTGGAGGAACTAACATAAAAACATAAAAAGTGCTCCTGTTTTCCTACATGTTGCAGTAACTCAGAAAAAAGGCACAGTGATGCTGAATGCATCAGTGCTGGTGTCAAACCTGGTTGATAACAAACTGCAAAGGTCAATTTGTGTGAGTCAAACCAATTATTTTCAGATGTCAAGCAGCACTGCCAAATGAATTGTCCTTTAGTCCAGTTTTCAAGGTTTTCTATGCAACTGTGACAACACAATGCTTCCTCAGTCTCTTGTGGGGATGGCTTGGTTTGGGATTTTTTTTAATTTTAATTTTTTTTTAATAGCAGGTGACAATTAAAAATAAGAGCTAGGAAAGTAGCCAGTAAACAATATTGTATTGTCTCTATCAGAGAGGAAAAAGAGAATACTGTTTGAAAATAAGAGTGCAAGCAGGAATAAATGCTTCCCCAGTGACACTTCCATGAGCATTATCAAATCTTCCCCAGTGTATGCACATGCTTATGTACACATGCACTAAAATCTCATTCACATCTGTAGGTGAGTGAGTCTTATTTTTTATATCATGGTCACATATTCTGAGCAAGGTAATAGAGAGAGAGCCACAAGCATAACAAGTGAAATTTAAACAAAACCTTTTTGGTCTTGGAGGAGTGTCCTTAGTAGACAACTGAAAAAACTTTCTTCTAGTTTTAAATATCTTTGAAATATTGAGGGGGAGGGAGCAGGGAGTGGGGGCGGGAGGAGGGAATGTAGAATGTGGAAATGTGTAGAAGGCCCTGGGGCAATTAGGGGTAAACACTTCATGAAAGAATCTTTATTCAGATATGTCACTAAAAGGAATTGTACATCCAAAAGGATGAGCAATTGCACTGCTCCTGCAAACATCTGCATTTGCAGCTGAGAAAACACTGCATAATTTAGGTCTTATTTGTCATATCACCAAATGCCTCGGGGTTTTTCCTCACTGCATCATTCCCATTGCTGCTGCGAAATCAAGATGCTTAATTGCTCTTCCTGTTGTCTGAAGGGTCATTTTTTGCCTCTTTTCATGATATACATTTGATTAATTCTAGCTGAAAATAAATTGTTAGTATCCATTAACTATTTTAAGCATAAGCTGTTTTGTTCAATACTTTTTCCATTTTATCTTCTCTTACAGAGTACTTGTAGAGAATTCTGATTAAATCATTCCCATTGGGCTATTCCAAGTAAGAAATTAGGAAATTACAGCTTTTAGGTAAACCCACTGGCTGATTTCTTTGTCATAGGGGGTAAGACCATTCATATGGGCACAATTTGACCTGAAAAAACTAAAACAGTTGTTTCATAGAGCTTTCATAAAATAAACCAAATATTTTTTGGGTATGAAAATTCAGTGACCATTCCAAACCCCACCATCTAGCACTGTAGTCTCTCAATTTCCTTAGCAGTTCCCTGTTAGCAAATGTACTAAAATTAAAAAAAAAAAAAGAAATTAAAAAGAGAGAGAGAATGAGAATTTTGCAGGATACCTTATTAAAAAGGTGACTTTTAAAGTCTGTTTCAGCAATGGTGTATATATACAGATGTGTACATGTATAAGAATTTTAAATCTGTAAAACTAAGCACTTTTTAATTCGTATGAAAATCTCCTTATCGTAAAACCTCAAGCATTCATTGTCAAGTAAATCTCCTCAGCAATAATAACAACACACTCTAATTTTAACTCAATGGAAAATTGCACAGAATTATTATAATATTTTCTTTTCTTTTTAATTAAGCATTAATGCTAGTTCCTGTACCATCCTAGCTAGCATTTCTTTCAACAAAACTTCTGAAGATTTGCAGGATGTCATAAACTGGCATGGGGCAGATAGACACGATTTTTTTTCCAGCAGTGCATGAAGACTCAGACTAGCAGGAAGACAATCTAGGGATTCAATCTTAGCACCACACTTTCAGTCACTGATTAGTCATATGTGATTTTTCTGCTCAGAAAAAGAGCTTTACTAGCTCTTGCCTCCCCCTGGAGTCTTTAGTCTTGATCCTAACTTCACTAATTTTCTTTTAAGTGAAGTCTAAACATTTAGAGAAGATATTTGTTCCACATAGACTGAAAATGTAGTCCTGAGTCTGCCCAACAGACAACAAATCATCCCTGACCTGAACATAGCTTCTTAAAGCAGGAGTTGTACAGGCTTTTCACCAAAGGTTTCCACGGACCTTACTGGCTAGGACTGGACAAGAGACACTGTACCAGGAGAATGGCCATGTCAAAGCAATAGTAATTCAAAATATCCCTTTAGAAACTTTTATTAAGGCAGCTTTTTACATTATGCTGCTATCAAATTTCAAGATTTTTCCACTTTCACAAGGAAAAATAATACCCATCTTTCTCTGGGGCTGAATTACATTTTAGAGTTGGAATCAAGCCCTTCAGATAGGACAACTACAAGTATTTATGCATTCGAACACATTTTAATAAAAGCCATGACTGCTTAATGATATTTAATAGCCTTTATTTAGTATCCAATCTGTGTTGTTTCTGAAAAAAACATCTCTTTGATAGACACTTATTATCCACACAATGTTATGCCACAAAATATGCAAATTTGATGACTGCATACCATCATCAATTAACTTTATTTTTCATTTTGCCAAAGGAGAGGAGGTTTCTGTTGGCAGCTCTTTTATTACATCCTGCACATTCAAAAGTAAGTCATGGCTCTCACAGACTAATTTTCTGTTGCTAATGTGTGTGTAGATTTTTCCAAGCAGCAAGACTGTAGGAGACTATGATTTATCACTGTTTCAATGATATCTCAGTAGGACTTCTGAATGAGACAGACACACAGCAAAGTATCTTCCAAAATAAATATTATAAAAAGCAAATTTTTAAAATTCATTGTAAATCTTGTATGAGACGTTTTCCTCGTTCCTTCCCTCACAATGGCATTTTAAATAATTCTCCTATTATAAATGTGTTTACATATGGTTTTCTCATTTTGTGTTTTTTCACTGTAATCTCTCAGGGACAGAGATAATTTACCTCTGTGCTCCATAGGATCCCAACCACACTGTTCACACATAACAAACAGCACCATGCCAGCTGTTTGCCTGTGCTGTAATGAGAGGTAATTGCACTGTGATCGTTCTGTTCTGCAAGTTTTCATTTGCACACTTCAAAGTCAAGCTGGAATTAGACCTGGGTCAGTGTATTTCTGAGTCCAATGTGTTTCCACACATTGAATTTCAAGAATAAACATAAAATTCCTAAACATTTTAAAATGTCTATCAGAGTCCAATTTCAAAACAGGTATTTTCTATGTTTAGATTCAGCAATGCTCTGTTCCTGTCACATTGAGAGATACTTACTTTTCACAATTATTGGTAAAAGACAGTAATAACACAATTTTTAAAGTGTCTAGCTGATCATTCTTTCAATGAAATCAACCTATACAGCTGCAAAGAAAGGATGGCAGTAACATATGAGAGAGTCAGTGTATCTGAAAATTAAGACTTATTTACCAAAAATGTGGATGAACAAGAGGGAAAGGGCACTCAAGAGAGGCTGTTGCAACACTAGCAAGAGCAACATCTGGTTATTCCAGAGTCAGATTCAGCAGTTTTGACCTGGAAAATGCACAAGGGGTATGAAAGCAGAATTCTTCACTTTCACACCAGGACGGCCTTTGTCAACACATCGACCGTAGCAATTAAATTTCTCATTTCGCAACAAAGTAAAACAAAGACTAGCTTCTGTTTGGAAGCCAGGGCTTTTGCACATGCAAGAGCAGCAGCCTGATAGCTGAAGGCAATGATTGCAAGACAGAATAAACACTGACAAAGCAGAGAAAAGGACAAATTTTCAGCAGAAAAGTCAGTCTTGTATAAAAACATGCTTCCTGCCCATGATTCAGAAAATCTTGAGAAATAGATGACTTTCACTGAGGTCTTTATACCTGAAAATGTTCAAATTCTCATTTGTCATTTTTATATTGAAGTAATGTAAGAAAGGCACGCAGAGACTGAGAACAATGAAAGAGCTCTACATCCCATTAGCAATAATTGAAAGTTGTCCTGTGAGTCCTGAACAGCTTAAATCAATATTGATATCTCCTGACACATCACAGTACAGTCAGTCCTCACATCCTTTCACCAAACAACCCAGTGCTGGCAGGCACTCCACACACTTCATGTTGCAGAGATGTGCTGTTTCTTCTATACTTAACTACTTTGTTAAACCCAGACTGATGCTATTTTCAAATTTTTAAAGGAAGAAGGCTACTATATTTCTTAATGTATGAAGTTTATTTAACTATTTTACTTTCAAGGTATATATAATGTTCTTGTTGTTGCAATCAGCAATGCAGTTCAATTCTCATTACTGCACGTGTGGAATGTAAATTTTCTTAGAAAGATCAAAACAATCAGGGATTGTTAAGAGAGCTATTGCAATGCATTGCAAATTCTCTTTTGAAAAGGTCCACCTCAATAATTCTTTAGTCATCCATGGACAACAGTCATCCATGGACAACAGCATTGACATTTGAGGGTTCTTCATTGTGTCTTACTCCATCTACTACAATTAGAAGGGAGCTATCAGATGCCAGAGAGGTACTGATTAATTAGTGCTTTCAATTCACCTCTATGATATTCTGACTAGATTGAGACTACAAAGACCGAGGCTTGCTTTAGACTGCAGAGGCATGCTTTTACATTTATTTCAATGCATCTTTTTGACCTTATTTCTAATTTCTTCCCACCAAGAATGCACACTGCTGTATTTCCAAGCAATTTACATCATCCTTCTGGTTTGCACAAATACTTATTCATCACTGTAGGATGGCATTATTTCAACCTTCTTTTAGTTTCAGTTCAAAATCCCATCTTATTAAACTGCAAATGTTCTTACCACTGTAAGATTTAACAGAAAGATTCATTAGTTTCTTTCTTTTTTTCACCAACTCTGTTGAGGTGAGATTTTGAGATCCTTATTCTGGCTCTTTCAGGTGAATGCTAACTGAACTCCATCAATAAAGAAGAGACCACAGGATTACATCTGATCCTGTATATAGTCTCTAGTTCCATCTGTGTTATTTACAGCATTGCCAGTTTTGCTCTTTGGGCAAAATTATTTGAGCTGATATTCTGAAAATCTTGTGCAGTCTATGTCTTCTTTCCAAAGAGCTGAGGCTTTGCAGTATCTTTTCATCCTCGCTTTATTCCTGAAGCTGAGTTTGGTTCTTGAGTAAATTATAGGACTATAATATTTATAACATCAAGTAAAATCCTCTGGTATTATGTATATTAACATGTAAAATCTCTTACATAAGTTGCTGCTGGAGAAAGTATCAAATGGCTGCTGTCCTTGTGTTCTTGTGATCCATAGCAGCAAGCCTGAGCTGGTGAGTCCATAGAGAAAAGGTGAATACGTGGCGTGGTTCTGCAATACCCAGAGACAGAAAGATTATGCTTTGATCAGGAAAATATCTTTCATAATCACTGGGGAGTTTCCAGTCTTTGAGGTACTGAGGTATACTTTTGGGTACAGAAATCAGACCCAACAGTGCTCATCAAACTAAACTAAAACATGCAACAGAATAGAGATTCTGTGAAAAATTAAATGAAGACCATATCCAAATCAATTATAGCCACACACAAAGATTTTCTAATAAACATCTACACTGTGGAGATCAGATTCACAGAATCTGCTGCTTCTCCATGTTTTCACCAAATGGTGGTCTTGTTATATCTGGAGATGGTCAATATAAGCTGAATTTGTAGTACACATAAACAAGGCAAATAAATATTTCTGTAGAAGGCAATAAGGAAAGAAAGTTTTACAGAGACCCACACGAAGGTAAACAGAAATAAGGTTTTAAAGAAGAGCCAGGACTCATAGATAATATTGATGGAAGTTGTTCCCAAACTGCAACTTATGAAGTAACCATAACTTTGTGGGATCAACATTGTCTTTTTGCAACATGGATGAAAACACAGGTCCTGGTTTCTGAAGTTTTTGATTTATTTATATAACATATTTGAGAAGGCAATTCTCTCACCATTAAAATCCATTGAATCTGAAAAATGTATTTTAGCTATTCAAGATTTTGACTTTGAATAGCAAGCATAAATACCATTTGGTAGTTAAGTTCACCTTGGTTTAATTCTATCTGCAACAAAGGCTCTTAACAAGAATTTTCTATTTAATGATGTGTTTTCCACATGATCTGTAATTAAAGCCTGTCCACATGTTTTCTCCTAGTAAGTAAACTGCAGTCTGGATAATTCCTCTTTCCACACAGCTACGTCTAACAAAGATGCCAAAAAACAGTGCATTTTGCAAACAACAAGCTCTGTCCATGCAGCAGCTAATTTGAATTCATTAACATATTATCAGCTTGTGAATATTAGTACATAAAAAAGTAGCATAACGCCAAGATATTTCAAGAGATGCAGAGATGCAGAGATGCAGAGATGAGCATCTGGAAGGGAAAGCACCCTTTGGGTGCAGTGGTTTTAATCTTAAATTCTATTTGTATCTAGAGATCTATGGAGTTCTGCTAGATACATAGAATACATTAAATGGCAAAAATTGGGTTCCAAGCTTCAGCAGTTTTCATTGTGAGCTTCATAAAGAAAATTTTAATTTATGAGCATAATTTTTTTTTTTCTCTTTACCTTTCTATTTATCATACTTGGGAAATATCCAAGGCCAAATTACCAAGCAACACAGATTAGCTGTCGTGGCAGAAGTAGTCTGTGTCTGACAGTCTGTATACATTAATATATCCAACAGAATAACTATACGAGTTGCTCATGGTTGTTTCTCTTCCTCTTCAGTACCATTGACAGGGAATTTTACTGAAGACCAAAGTGTGCTTAATCTATAAACAGAACTAGAAGAATATTTTTAAAGTACTCTGATATATATGCAGCTCTTGACAGCAGAAGCAAAGAAATTGCTCTGCCCCTGCTCTTGAAATACAGCCTAAGGAATCTGAAAAGAGAAATCCGGAGGAAGATGCACAGTGAGGTGTAGGCTACTGCCCCAAAAGGTCTAGCTCTAGGTAACATTTCTACAGTGGGATTCCCGGTGGGAATGATGGACCTAATTCCTGGGAGGCTCTCGCACTCTCTCTGAATGGGACAATAATATTGACACAGCACCAGTTCAAGCATTAATCTGTAACAGCCTGGTCCTCATAGCTGAAGATATTGCATAGGTCTTTTCTAAATAAAAGTTAGGAATTCTTTAGTTAGGCTTGACAGCTAAAAAAAGCATGTAATATAAAAGCACTGTGTCTGCTTTTACACAGCTCAGGAAGTTCAGCAGGAACGCTTTTGAATACAAATGGGCAATAAACTACCAATTATGAAAAGAACCCAATTAGCTTGTTCTTGAACACTGAGTATTTACTTTGCATAAATATGCCTTATTATACACTTGAAGAATGAAGAAAATCTAAATTTGGAGATCAGAGGAGGGACAATTTTCTTCTTACTTTCAAAAGCAAAGCCAAAATGTTTTTGGGTAGGTTGGCTCACTGTGATTGGGAAAAAAAAAAAAAAAAAAGAAAAAGAAATGAGAAAAACAGTGTGGTGCAGTTGACACACTGGAGGTAAGGGATGTCCTTCACAGGGACTTGGCCACACTTGAGAGGTGGAACTCTGCAAATCTAATAATGTTCAACAAAACAAAGTGCAAGGTCCTGCACCGGGGTCATGGCAGTCCCAACACACCTACAGGTTGGATGAGAAGTGGTTGAAAGCAGCCCTGCATGCAGAGAAAGACTTGGATGTGATGAAAAACTCAGCATGAGCCAGCTCACAGCCCAGAAAGCCAATGAAATATTGAGTTGCATCAACAGGAGCGTGGCCAGCAGGTCACAGAAGTAATCCTGCCCCTCATCTTTGCTCTTGTGGGACCCAACCTGGAGTGCTGCATCCAACTCTGGGACCCCCAGCCTAAGAAGGAGATGGAACTGTTGAAGCAAATCAGGAGGAGGGCCACAAAATTAATAAGAGGACTGGAGTACCTCCCCTGCAAAGGCAGGCTGTGAAAATTGGGGCTGTTCAGTCTGGAGAAGAGAAGGTTGCATGAAGACCTCATAGCAACCTTCCAGTATCTGAAGGAGACTACAGTGAAGCCAGAGAGGGACTTTTTATCAGGAACAGTAGTGATAGGACAAGGAGTAATGGCTTCAAACTGAAAGAGAGGAAATTTAAGTTAGATATTAGGAAGAAATTCTTTACTGTCAGGGGGCTTAGACACAGGAACAGTTTTCCCAGAGAAGCTGTGGATGCCCTGACCCTGTCAGTGTTCAAGGTAAGGTTGGATAATGCCTTGAGCAACCTGGTCTATTGTGAGGTGCCCCTGCCAATGGCAGTGGGGTTGGGTCTAGATGATCTTTAAGGTGCCTTCCAACCCTTAACATTCTAAAAGTGGAAAGATAACAGTAAAACACTGTTAGAAGTGTAAATCCTGGCAAGAACTGCAAGGCAAAAGAATGCTACACTAAAAACACACTTTTCAATGACTGTATATTCTATTTTCATATTAGAAAAAGTTCTCCTGCTTTAAATTCAGGTTTAGCATTAAGTTGAGAGCAGAATCTAGTTATTGTTCCTTCTTGGTAGACAAGTAGACCTGGGAACAGAGCTGGTATCCTTATTGTCATGTTGAATTTAATGTTTTTCTTAAAGGTATGCTCCTTGTTAGATGAAAACCAAACCATTATGTTAAGCTACTTTGAATATTCCTTTTTCGCGGCATATAGTTTTGCACACATACATTATAAATCTTTTTGTCATGTAGTTTACCTGCAATATTTCTGCTCTCATCAGAGTTTCTTGTCTCTTCAGACCCACTTCTTCTTTAACACAATGTCTTGAATAAGCTTTCTATGAACACTAATTTTTTCATATCCTCTCTTTTCATGTGTTTGAGAGGGATTTCAATTCAGTATGATTTAATTTACATTTTGAAATCTACTGTATGTAACTGGAATATAAGGGAGTGAAATTAAGAACTCATCATTTGTTTGCTTGCTGGGCCACCAATATTATTGTGACAGTCCACTTTCATGCTCACTTCATAGGGGAAATAGAGACTGTTTACTCAGCTCACCAGTGCTACTGAACCAGCAACCACTCAAAACTCAATACTGCTTGCACAAATTAAAGGTAGCGGAATCACTTAATAACTTAAAGAAAAAAAAAAACAAAAGAAGTTTTTTAACATCTGACATCTTCAGTGAGAGAAAAGGGTGTCATGTTTATCCCAGCTTTAGATGTCCCTCTGTAATTCTTATCTAAGTGAATCCTCAAATATCTTGACATCTCTATTTTTAGGAATATTTCTATGCTTAAACAATCTGGTTTTCAGCCTCCAGAGGGACTGGTTAAGCTCATTTTATTCTTTTATTACTTAATTAAGTTAGCATTCGGAACAGCATAAAATAATGTGGTTATTTAATTTCTTTAAAATATTCATAAGAAGAAGCTGATACTTTTTCTTTTTTTTTTTTAATTTGGCATTTATAAATGTAATATCTAAGCCAAACTTTCAAAATTAGCTCTGAAATTGATGGCAGTAAATCTTAATTTCTTCATGGGTCTGTTTTCCATTGAGTGGGAGAATTCATACAAGAGCACTGAGTCAAATTCTGCTCTACCTAAATGAATCCTTTCAGCTCCAAATGGTTTGTTGTGGTGCACATTAATGCAGCTTTTGACCTATGAAGAGGAGGAGTGACAGGGAAGCATGCTGTGCTGTTAAAAGCAAGCTGTATCTGCAAGAAACTGACTCCCTTTCCTTGTACCTTGCCATACCTGCATGCAAATTAGGATCGTTGTTTCTAATAGTCCACGCAGCCTACAGAGCTGCAAGGCATTGGTGATTGAAAACTGCAGTGATATGTTTTGGCAGGAAACAAAAAGCAACAGGATCAGAACTTGCCTTCTCTGAAGAGATGAACTTTACTGGTGCTGCTTGACAGTGAGTGCAATAACAAATGTGCCTCACAAGTAACAGATATACTAAGGATCACATTATGAACTCCATGCTGCCAGCTTCTCCACAGCCTGCAGAATTATGTGAGAGGAGACCAGATGTGCAAATAGAAGCATCCTATTTTATTCTATAGGTGAATTAATTGAGGTAGACAAAAATGGGCTTCCTGTTAGGGGTTAAGTTAGTGGCAGTGCAAGTGGGTGAACTGACAGTAACAGCCATGAAAGTGATGAGAGAGCAATATAGGTAAAGAATGACGAAAGAAAAAGAAAATATGGGAATCAATACATATTTTTCTCTTTCATTGAAACAATTCTTTTGTAGGATGAAGATTTTCTATTTCTTCTGAAATAATTTTCTCAAATTCTATTGTGTGTACATTATGTTCTCTATTAGTCAAAAGTGTTGTAACATGACAGAATAATTAGAAAAATATTTCCAAATTAATACATTTTTAAATACCTTGTAGCAATTAAATACATAAGAAAGAAAATACAAAGGGGTATAGAGCAGTGGGAACAGGATGAGAAGCATCGTAAAGGATGTAAAAGCTGTAATTTCAAATATTCTCCTGAAGAGAGTAAAGAATTGTTCGAACAACCTGACAGCTGAGGCAGTAGGGGTTTCAGTAAGCAAGGAAATATACTCTCATCTCTTTATGCAGTGTTCTACCTATCTGATCACTCTGCTGCCTTTTTTCAGCACATTTTACTGCACTGATTCAAGTCTACAAGGGGAGACTGGTAAACACCAGTTCTCTGTGCTGGCTTTTCTCACATCAAGGGCAGTGTTCAATGGAGGCAGCACACAGGCAGCAGCCAGAAGTGTCATGCCCAGCCACGAGGCAGGACAGATCCTGAAGTTAGGGATTCAGGATGCCAGTGCTCCATACCATCAAGCCATGCCCATGGGAAAAGTCAAAAGCCAGTTTCTACTAAAGTTTCTTGCATGGTCTATTCACCTCATTGCTCACCTCATAGCAAAACTAAACCCTCAAGCTAGAATCTGCATCAGCAAGTTAAGCTGCTATGTTCTCACACAGATAAAGCATATTTTTTCCCTTGGACAATATCAGTGAGAAAGCAGAAATAATCCAGAGACTCTCTGGCCTCAGCCAAGTGACCTTACCTGCCAGGTTGAAAGAATCAGGGAAAGAAAGGCGCCAAACCAGTCAGCTTAGTCTGAAGAAATCCTACTGAAGAAGCTCTACAGGTTCAACAAGTCCAATAACACAGCTGCAGATACCCTGGAAACCACATAAAGCTTGTAGCATTGATGAATTTGCAAGCACCATTCAGGCAATTTCTTGCATTATTCTTCTGAACATGTATTCTTAAATTCCATCTCCACTAGACAACTGATTTATTTAATGCCTTCCTTATCTCAGTTAAAGGATTTGTCCCACTGTGTGTTTCCTTAGAAACTAAGCTGCTAAAATTTTAGCTGTAAAGGTTTCTATCATCTTTGGCATGTTCTTTAATAATAAGTTTTGTAAGGCTAAAACAAAATGAGTTTACTGACCTTTAAAAGAGTTTAGGTTTCACCTTTATGAATTTCTTGTTACTGTATTGCACATAGCTTATCTCACTACTCTAGCCACCTCCCTGCATGTCTAAATTTTTCTGTTAAAACTGTGAAATCTGGGGTTGCCTGGTACAGATTCAAGAAATGACACAATACATGTGTTATCTAAAAAGTGATGGCATATAATCTTGATCTTTTTGACCTAATAACATTTTGCATTACCAGGAGAGTGTCTGACCTTTGAAGTTATTATGAAGCATAAAGTCAGATATTCAAAGAGATAAATTGTTCTTCTAATATTCAACCCGTTTCTAACAGAGAAAATTAGTCTGGCAGGACTTCTGTGCTGTATAAAATAAAAAAGTTTTGTATTGTTTAGATTACAGAGGAGATATAGAAGGTGCAATCACCAGATAAGGAGTAGAACCATTAAGGCAAGTCAGAGCTTTCTTCATTTAACAGAGAACCAGGAAAAAAACTGAAGTACATAGCTGGATTTATTTTTCTGCCCTATGTAGTTTAGTTAAACATGACAAAATGAGACATGTAGAGACAAAATAAAAATGTGAAATTGCACAGAGTTTGTGAGCTTGACTCAACTTTTGCACCAAAAGTGATTACAAATCTCTGAGTTTGAGTCATTGTTCGAGTTTCAAAATCCTGCCTTAACCTCTTTTTAATTCTTCTGTATCAGAAAGTAAGTAAACATTGCTACCTTTCCAAAGCTAGTGACAAATTCTCTTGAGAGCAAGATTTCATATAATTGGACATTTAGAGAAGACTGCTTTGTCCTGTGGTGACAATTTTATCATTGGCCTCTGTCATGGACAGAAGTAGATGTCTTTTATCTACATTTTTACTTCACAAGACTTCAATACAGAACATTCCACTTGAAACTTACCAAACAGTTATATCAGAATACAAAATATTACTCACTAAACAGGATTAGATTATGGATACCAAGTATACAGTGTTTGCTCTTATATTGGAGATTACAACAGTAATGGTAGTGGGGTATTGCTTTAAAGCCAGCCAAGAAAATACTCAGTTCCCATGCATTGTCTAAGCATCTTTTCACCATAGAGATTGATGCAATTTCTGTCTCCAAGGAGTTAGCAAAAGCTTTAAAATATTGTGTTCCATTGAATGCACTTGCAGAACTGTTGATGTCCATGTAGCAGGGACAGATTCAACTCTCACTGAAAGAAAAGCCATGAGGAGGAAAGAAAAGCAAAGACTCATTGCTTTTAGCTCAGATGTTTACTGACTACAACTGCAATTATTAAAAAGTATTTAAACTTTTTACAATTATACTTTTTTAGACATAACTGAATTCCATACTGCAACTTAAATACCTCCCAGATAACGAGAAAGGTAATTTCTATCAGTTTTCTTGTTTGATTGCAATTGGCACAGACAAAGGATTGTCAACACAAATGCTTTCAACGTCCTATGTAGGCTTTTCCTAAGACAACCCAAGAAGTCAGTAATGTGCAATTTATATGGAACAAATATGGGAGGTGCAAGATTAATCCTGTCAGGAGAAACCCATATGACGATTGTCAGCTAAATTGCACCTTTCTGCATGCTGCTACCTTGAGATTGATATTTTACATGCAAAAAACTCACACTGCTGCTCAGCTGACCAGACCTGAAGAATCAAGAGTGCCACAGTTAGAGTGTTCAAAACTGAGAGGTCATGAAACCTGACACTCAAATTTGAAAGTCCTGGCAGATTCATGGACTTTGGACCTTTACCAGAAGCAGACAAGCAAATGCAGAATAATGTAGGAAAGGAATTAAACAGGAGTGCTAATGCAGTAACTGCCTTTAAATTACTTCTATAAAACAGAAGCAATAAAATTATTAAGTATAAAATATATTTCTATATGCATAAGGAAAGGAGGGCAAGAAACCTCTTCAGATGCTACAACTGAGACATATCTGTCTTAATTATTTTTTCAGTGTCTGGTACAGTTTGGACTGTGCAAAGTCACACTCTCTCAAACCTTCCTAAGGTTTGTGAGGGGTCACAAACAACTGCCAGTCAATCACCCCAGTTTGCAGGGTTAGGAAATTTAATTAGTAGCATTAGTTGATTGCAGACATTCCACACCAGTCAGCATTTGAGCCAAGAGCATTTGTACACTTCTTTAATTTGCTGTCATGGACTCTGCCTGATGGACTCAGGGAAGACTCTGAGGATGATGTTCATTTACACCATATGGTAAATCCAGAATGGGGATTCGAGCTACAACATATTTTAGGGGCTGGGAGATGGGGGCTGTGATGGGGCTGCTGGACCTGCCTGGAGGCACAGAACAGCCTTGGGTTCCCCTCATAGAGGCTGCCCTGCAGTAACAGCAGCACCCCTTACTCTGTCCTCCTCTGCTGCTCCTCCCCACACAGACTTAGAGGCCCTCAGGCATAGTTAAACTAAGAATAAGTAATCCTGTAAATCATCTAAGTTACCAAAAGATTGGGTGCATGCAGAGAACTTTCCATAACTTTTTACTCTACTGATTTTACTTTTTCTTCAATAGACTAAAAAGATTCTTGAAATGCAATTGGTACTTAGTTTTTTGCAGTTGATGAAATGATGAACCATCAGATGATGGTTACAAGGAAAGGCTCTGATGTTTTGGGAAACAGAATGTTCCCATTTGGGGGAAATTTAAGCAGTTTCTGTCATCCCAGGAGATGCTACTCGCAGCAAGAAGGACTCCTCAGTGTCTTCTGCTCAGTCTTTCCAGTGGCAACACCAGATACTTTGGGTCTCCTAAACCAGTGCAACCCATTCATGTTGTGCTTGATTTAAAAAGCTAATTTTCCTATCACTTTCTCATAGAGCAGCAAATCCTTCCTGAGATATTGAATTACTGTTAATAATAGCATTAGTCATAGGAATTTCCCGGGCCAGCTGCCACTGCCTGAGCAAACACTGAATAAACATTAATGTGTTCTATTGTTTTCTGGGTGGACAATCAGCCTGAGGAACTGCAAGCTCTTTGTAGAAAATACAAAGTTTGAGTCAGTCTGAAAGGTCACCTTTAGTATTTGCAATAGCATGCATTTCTACCAATCTTAACGAGAGAAAGGAAGATAACATGGTGTGTTGTTAATATTAAAAGAAAAAGCAGGATGCATGTTTGCTTTAAATGCAATGAAAAAGCATTGTATTTCAGACTTCTGCACTGACATAAGAATGTAAGCTGAAATAAAGCCTAAGCTTTGTTTTATTTTTAAAATTAAACAAGCTAGTAGTAGAAATTAAGTTATGGTAGACAAAATAATGTTAATATTTGACTAATGTTTTCAGAGAAATGGATTTTTTTTTAATTATCTGTGCATACAAATGAATACAGAATTTAAAAATACGTTGTTAAGAGGAGAAAGAAAGTAGAATGATACTTCAGGCTCTTCAGTTGCACTTCTTAAAACTGATTTAAAGAACAAGAAAATGTGAACAAGAGAAATCGGGAAGATTGTTTTTTTTACCAAAACATCTGTTTTTAAAGATTTGTCTTAAAAGAGCAGAATATAGCACATACTTGTCATCAGTCTTAACTTTATCGCCTGGCAATACAAATTTGTCATTTCTAATAAGGATCCATATGTTCTGGAGTTACCTGATGCTTCAAGGTCTTAGAACTTGTTTGGGCTGGTCTTGGCCTGAAAACCTTTAGTTTGTTTAGCTGCAACAGCAATTTTCTATCAGTCAAATAACTTGCTTAAATTTGGATTAGTTTTGGTTTGTTTGACAGCCATAAGAATCTGGGACTGGGCCCATGCAGAACACAGTGTGCAGGGGCAGAGCACAGACACATCTGGTGGCAGCAGGGCTCAGTCTGCAAACACAAATCACAGTGGTCACACCACAGCCAGAGCAGGAGCGCAGCCTGGGTATTTGTCACAGCTAATTGGTTTCAGAGACAAGGAGAATGGGAGAAAGAACATTAACTGGGAAACAGTGAACAAAGAGTGTGTGAGGTGCCACTCTTAAGGGAAAAAAAAAAAAAAAAAGGCTAAAAAATCAGACAAGCAGATTAGATACTGAGGAGAAAGGCAAACAAGACATGAGTATCACACCTATCCTGTGAAGATGCCAGTACACTGCCAGTTCGTTGTGAAGCATCCCTCCTGGTCTTCCCAGGAAAGTCAGAAATACCATCTTTCAGACAGCATCAGAGCAACATTGGAAGGTCAGCTTTGCCATCAGCTGAAGAAAAGGTTCTGATGCTCAGATGTTCTGGAATAACATTTTGCATTGTATTACTAATGAGACCTTTTTCGGCTAATTAGGGCTATCGTTGCAGCTGGACTCAGGACAATTTTGATTATACATTTCAACCAGCAATAATGTCTCAACTTCATAAAAAAAGTTTGATGCCTTTTGTCCATACCATGATTTTGAGAGTAATGGTATCAAAGTGGATTTTGATGAATAGTGGTTTGGAAAATGAAAATGAAAATGAATAGTGGGTTTTGGAAAATTAAAGAAGCTGTAAAATTGACTGAGAAAACTGTGGGAAATCTAAAAACAGCTTAAAAAGAGATATTTTAGATATGTCAAAAATAGTTTCCACTGTTTTTTGGGAGAGGGCTAGGAGGTGTAACAGGAAATCAGGCATAAACACCAAAGTGACAACCAGATCGTATTCATTAAAAAGAAACTATAACAGAAAATCTTTAACACTGTTGGCAAGAAACAAAGGCTAGAAGTCATACAACTGACAGGACTAGGTGTTCTTATATGAAAAAGCATAAAGAGTGAAAAATTCACCAATTTAAATAGCTACTATGTTCTCCACATTTTGTCAGCCATGTTATGAATGCCAGCAGTATCTCAAAACCAATAAATTGTGGAATATAGCAAATCATCCTATCTATCTAGAAAAAATACTTTTAAATGGCTCTTTCATGAAATCTGCCAAGTGGACTGAATACCAATTTGGAACTGCAAACATATACTGATTCTGCAGTAAATCAGTGAATCATTTAAGTGGAAAGGCTTCAGGGACTATGAATGTACTGAGTTTTAGTTAACATTTTAACCAATGAACAAAAAGAGGAAAATAGTGTGTTCATTTAAATGAAAAGAAATAAAATAAACCAGTGGGTTTTTTGTGATATTACTTAAAAATCTCATGTGACATAATCTTTGTACTTCTATGGCTGATCCAAAAATGTTTGAAGACAAGTGGAGTACATACAGTGGACAGTCAGTCTGTCCAGTGTCAGTGATGTGACTACTAACTATCCATTCCTGGATTTTTGTCTTGGGATCTTCCTCAAATCTATCATTATGGCCCTGGAACACTGTTTTGAGACATCACCTGAAAAGCTGGAACTTCCAACAGTAAATGGGTCCCTCTAGACAGTGTTATCAAATCCACAGGGTTCAGGACACAGTAAGGGTGGGCAAGGTGGTAGACCCATCCCATGTGGCTGCACTGGTTACTGGACTTAGTCTGCATTCTCTTCTCTTAAAAATTAATTAATTAAAATTTAATTTTAGAGTGTTTTATTTATGAATGGAGTAAACCACGACTTGGCTTATTCCAGGTTTCAGTGACATGAGAAATACTGTCTTCAGAGATTTATTCTTTAACAATCAGTGTGTTTGAATGAACATCATAATTCCTCTTTTCCACAGGGCTTACCTTCTGTAACATCTTTTCTTTGGTAACTGAGAGGGATTTTTGGAGAAAATGGGATTTTTTGGATGGTACATTTTAGTCAGAAAACTTTTAATAAACATTGTTTTGACTGCAAAATATTTAATAACTTCCTCACTTCTATGGAATTGGCAATTGTTACACAAAGAGGTATGGTAGACTTCTACTTGTTACAGTTGCATGATTGACAATATGAATGTTGATGTAATTACTCTTTCAAAACCACTTTTTTAAGGGTGGGTAAATATTTGTCTGGGGAAATTTCCCTCTATCTGTTTAGAGAAGAACTAGTTTAAGTGCTTGGATTTTTGACTTTACCCCTTTTTCACAGTAGTTCCTACTTTAAACCAACTTATGGTGGGTGGCAATTATTGAAAGTTCTATTTTCTCAAATTTTATTCTTGTCTTTGTTACTCTGCCAACGTAGGATAGAAACAATCTGTATCATTGAATTAAAATAATCTAATTTTTTATTAAACAGCTGATGTTTCTGTTTTAATTCCCACTTTAAATTTGAATCTAACCTTAGATATTCAATAATTTTAATGATTCAAAACCCTAAATATTGGGTCTAAAAATGTCTATCAAGTCAACTGCACTTCCTGCGATCAGCTGGGATAAGGGTAAAATTCAAAGATCCAAGCACTTAAACTAGTTCTTCTCTAAACAGATAGAGGGAAATTTCCCCAGACAAATATTTACCCGTCCTTAAAAAAGTGGTTTTGAAAGAGTAATTACATCAACATTCATATTGTCAATCATGCAACTGTAACAAGTAGAAGTCTACCACACCTCTTTGTGTAACAATTGCCAATTCCATAGAAGTGAGGAAGTTATTAAATATTTTGCAGTCAAAACAATGTTTATTAAAAGTTTTCTGACTAAAACGTACCATCCAAAAAATCCCTTTTCTCCAAAAATCCCTCTCAGTTACCAAAGAAAAGATGTTACAGAAGGTAAGCCCTGTGGAAAAGAGGAATTATGATGTTCATTCAAACACACTGATTGTTAAAGAATAAATCTCTGAAGACAGTATTTCTCATGTCACTGAAACCTTGAATAAGCCAAGTCATGGTTTACTCCATTTCATGGCCTGTAGCTCAAGAAGAGTGTCTCATCCTGCAGGAAATTATTGAAGCTGCATCTCCAATTTGTTAAACTGGTTCCACCTTGACAGCGTTAGCAATAATTAATTGGAAGCTTTAAGATCAATAATTCAGACTTAAATTCCCTAGGCAGAATATTCAATGTAATTATAATTATGGTAACAGTAGCAAAAACTATAGAAATAATATTATTGTGGAATCACAATAAGCAAATAAAACAATGACAAGAGAGTAAAGGTACTGAGAGACATTTCTCTGTTTCATACCTGCAGTGAGAGCCACAGGTCTCCTAAGGTCTAATTGATGTGCTCTAATTATTCTTAAACAACAGATGAATCTAGAATTTGTACAGGATGCCAGTTGAACGCTGTAGTAATTAATTGCATTTTCACACGTTTTAGATGTTCATGATCTCTAACATCCCACAGACAAATCTGAAATGCTTTGAATAAATTCTTAGGAAATATATATCTGCTTTTATCTCTGAAGTCAAGAGCCTTGATTTTACACAACTTGTATCACTGAAAAAAAAAATTATCTACTTGTGCTAGGACACCTCTCATTCCAGGGAACCACAGCAATTTTTGCAAAATTGTAATATGTCTTATATATATTAATCATATGTATATTCGTTTTGTGTGGAATATGTACAATAATTACGAGCCCACAATGGCTGTAGAAAATGAGAATCTTTAACCCAAGAAAGTTGGAAGAGTGTTACAGAAGTGATTAGTTTACTTTCACATAGAGTTCTTCTTTATTTTGAATGGCAAAATTTCTCTTTCATCAAGGAATAAATTGCTGACTCCCTGAGATGAATCTCAAATTCTGGCCATTTTCCAAGCCTTTCCAATTAAAGGGCTATGTTTGTATGGAGCTATCAGCCTGCATCACAGTGGAAGAATTAAACTAGCTATCATAGTCATGAGTAATGGTTCCTTTATTATTAGTGTCAGATTAAAATACCTCACTATGCAAGTAAGAAGCTCTCCTTCCAACAGCACTGTGAAGAAAATGAACATCACTCAACCCAAATAAAATATAGTTAGTCATCACTGCAAATAATCAAGCACCCACATATGGCTGGCACACTAGTTTCCTTCTGCATGCCCCAGCTACCCAGCATCTGTGTGTCACACAGAAAAAATACCCAAATAATCCAATCAGAGCATCTTTTTTTCTACAGTTCTGTTATATCAGGCTTCTGTCTTTGCCTTTCCCATGACAGCAACTCCCAAAAGTGAACGAGTTTTAATTGAAAACTCAGTGAAATTGTTGCTCTACATAACTCATGCACTGGTAGTCAGCAGCAATGTTCTCCTGCATACAGCTGAAGTATATAATAATTTCATTTCGTCCTCTGGTTTTAGTTTCCAAAGTTTCTGCTTTCAAAGCATGAAGTTGAATATGCTATTTGTTGTTCCATAAGCACATATCCTCACTAGCTGTCTACACCTGCACCTCTTATAATATTTATTTTCACGAAATATTGGCTAGCTATAAACACACTTTTTTCCCTTTTTTTTTTTAATTTTATTTTTATTATTGCTATTCAACACACATAGCTTTACCTGTTTTTACAGAGTTACTGTTGTAGAGCACACGTTGTTGGGAATGATGTTAGGAAAAGTTTCCTTGGATTTTAAGGGTATAGGCATGCACTTTTAGTGAAACTACAGAAAAGGGATTTAGTAATGATATATTACTCTGGATATGGGGGTTTGTTTTGAT